>NW_007259852.1:123585-224533 GCF_000164805.1 Carlito syrichta
AGCGAGACCTCATCTCTACAATAAATCAAAAAATCAGCCGGGCGTGGTAGCGCATGCCTGTCATTCCGGCCACTTGGAAGGCTGAGGCAAAAGGATCGCCGGAGTCCAGCAGGTTGAGGCTGCGGTGGCCGGGAGCGGCCACTGCACTCCAGTCTGGGTGACAGAGTGAGACTCCAACTCAAAAAAAAACAAACCAAAAAAACCCATACCTTTATCTCTAAAGCTGGAATAATAATACCCAGCAAGTTGCCCAGATTCTCCACACTTTTTATATCATAGTACATGTAGAAAAGTGTCATATTTGATTTGCACAATGAAATAGATGAATTAGCTCAGAAAAAAACTAGTGTGGGGCCCCCGGCTGCTAAACTATACCACCTTTTTGACAGAACCAATATCTAGCAGAACCATATAATTTATCATGCAGATATGGACACTTTTGAAAGTGAAATTGAGCAGGAAAAAGAAAGGAAATAATTTGTCCTTGCTGGAATTGTTATATATAAGGATATGGAACTGCCTCTCCTGCCTTCAGGACTTCAACCAGCATGATTTGAAGGCTTATAAAATGCCTGAAATATCATAATGATCTTAGGATCCACTTGATTCCATCTTCAGGAAGCACTTGGCCTAATAGGATAGTGGAAAGGCCTATTATAAACTTAAGTAACAGGCTGGTTTGGAAGTATTGCTTTTAACTTTGCAGTACTATTTTTAGAATAGTGAATATACACTTTATCAGTGGTTGAAAGAGGGCGCTGGGTCCCCAGCAGGTAGAATACATGGATTCAGGAGTCAGAGGGTTTGCTTAAAGCTGGATATTTTCATTACCTCTCTCTGAGATCCACTTGTGAAAGTGAAGCTTAAGCTCTACTGGACTTGAGTGCTACTTTCCTGAAGGGTTTCCCTCTAAAGGGAAAAGCAAAGATTCCACTCTGTTTGAAGTTAAGACTGCCATTTAGTCACTCTGGGTTATTTGTGCTAGTGGCCAGTGGCTACAGTCCTGGAGCTGATAATGGGTGATTCCCCATGATTGCCTAATAGGATAGTGGCTACAAAGCCTACAAAGCAGATAAGATATAGCACATTTGAAAGCCAGGGGATACCCTTGGACTTATTTTGCCAGTTCTGCACCTGGTGAAAGCAATCTCTGGGCACATGGAAGAGCCAAGAGCCAACAAGGGCATAGGTGTAAAACCCACAGGACTGAAGTTCTAGGCCATCTCACCAGGCACGTAACCTGGGCCACTAGTATAGACACCTAAACCAGACAGAGTGCTGGCAAAGGGTGAGGGAATCACAAAGTAAACATTGTCTTCATCTGCTTAAGCTGCCATAAGAAAAAGCCAGACTGGGTGGCTTAAACAACAGGAATGTCTTTCTTCCAGCTCCAAGGCAGTTCCCACCAATGCAGTTCCTTGTGAGGAACGTCTTCTTGACTGGCAGATGACCACCTTCTCACTGTACGTTTGAGTGAGAGAGAAAGAGAGAGAGGTTGGGGAAGAGAGAGAGAGGGGAAGAAGGGAAGGGGGAAGAGAAGGGAGAGGAGGATGGGAGGGAGAGGGAGAGGGAGGGAGAGAAAGAGACAGAAAGAGAAAGAGAAGAAGAGAGATGAAGAGAGAGACAGACAAAGAGAGAAAGGAGAGGGGAGAGGGAGGGAGAGAGAGTGACAGCAAGAGTGAGAAAGTGAGAAAGTGAGAGAGACAGAGAGAGCATGAGAGAGAGAGAAACAGAGAGAGAATGGTGTCTCTTCTTGTAAGAAAACTGATCCGATTGGATCACAGTCCTGTTCTGTCACCTCACTTTAATTATTTCTGTAAAGACCCTATCTCCAAATACAGCCACATTTGAGGATTCTAGTTTTAATACATGAATTTGGGAAGACACAAGTATTCAGACTGCAGCAGATAGTGTAGCAGTGAGACAGTGAATTTGAACTATGTGTCACAGGACCAACTGCATTAGCAGGGCCTGGAGCTAGTTCGAGAAGCCAATTTTCATAATTGGCTGCTACATGAAAGGGGACTTTGTGATGAATCAACCTAGACTAATGGAAGGCTCAGAGGATGCGAGTAGCATGTGAGTTGGAGAGTAGTGGGTATCTCCTGCACACTCCTCAGATTATCTTGGACCAGTCATGAGACACACCTCCAGCAATGACCCTCAAGCAACAGTTGCCATAGTGATGGCCAACATAATAATGCAAACTTGCACTGGTTTACCTTCCTTTCCTGTTTCACTTTCTCTGTCCATTGCTTCTGCTTTTTGGGATCACTTTTCAAATAAACTAGCTTTACTTGAGGATTCGTCTCAGAAGCAGTTTTGGAGGAACTCGTGCTAAGAATCCACTTTAAACAGCATTACCAAAATAATTATGTCACTTAGCACAGAAACTGGACACACCATGTGCTCAATCGATATTTTTATAATTAATATTGGTCTGTAAATGCCTTGATCTTTCTGATGTGTAGTTTTTTCATCTTGTAGTGTCTTTGTCTAGTTTTATTATTAGTGTAATTCTAGCCTCATAGGATTGGTTAGAAAGTATTCCCTTTGCTTCTATTTTCTGAAGCAGATCACAAAGAATTGGTATAATTTCTTCCTTAAATGTTTGATAGCATTGACAGTGAAACCCTCTAGTCCTAGTGTTTTCTGTCTCGGGAGTTTATTAATTATTTATTCAATTTATCGAATAGATGTAGGACTCTTAAGATTGCTCATTTTTTCTTGTGTGAGTTTTGAAAGAATGTGTCTTTTAATTGGTCTATTTTATCTAAGTTATCAGATTTGTGGGAACAAATTGCTGAAGTATTCCTTTATTTCCTTTTAATGTCCATGGAATCTCACTTTTGTGATGTCTCACTTTTGTTTCGGATATTAATCATTTGTTTATCTTCTCTTTTTTTCCTCAGTAAGCCTAGCTAGAGGCTTATTGATTTTATTGATCTGTTCAGAGAACAAATTTTGGGTTTTGCTGATTTTCTCTATTAATTTTCTGCTTTCAGTTTTATTAATATCTGCTTTAATATTTCTTTTCTTCTACTTATTTTGATTTTAATTTGTCATCCTTTTTCTGGTTTACTAAGGTAGAAGCTTAGATTATTAATTTTGGATATTTTCTCTTCTAATACATGTATTCAATGCTATAAATTTCCTTTGATCCATTTCTTTTGCTGCTTTCCACAAATTTGGATAAATTGTATTTTTCTTTTTATTTAGTTTAAGATGGTTTTAAATTTCTCTTGATATTTTTTCTTTGAGCTATATGTTATTTAGAAATGTGTTTAGTCTTCATTTATTTTGGGATTTTTCCAGGTATTTTTTCTGTTACTGATTTTTAATTTAATTCATAGTCTGAGATCAGTGAGTTCTATTCTTTTAAATGTGTTAAGGTGAATTTTATGGCAAAGAATGTATGTGCTCTCTTGGTGACTGTTCTATGTGGGCTTGAGAAGACTGTGTATTCAGCTGTTTTTAAATGAGGTAGTCTCTAGATGTCAATCATATCAGTTGATTAATTATGTGGTTGAGTTCAACTCAGTGTCCATATACTTTGTCCTTTCTTATTTTCTACTTTCTAGTTCTTTCTATTTCTGATAAAGAGGTGTTACAGTCTTCAACAATAATAATGAATGATCTAGTTCTCCTTGAAGTTCTATTAGTTTCTGTCTTATGTATTTTGATACACTGTTTTTAGGCACATGCATATTAAGGTTTGTTGTGTCTCCTTGAAAAATTGACCCCCTTTTCATTATGTAATGCCCATCTTTTTTCCTTATTATTTTTCCTGTCTTGTTTGTCTGGGATCAATATAGCTACTCTTGATTAATTTTGATTAGTATTAGCATAATATATCTTTCATAATATATTAATTTTGATTAGTGTTAGCATAATATATCTTTCTCCATCCACCTACTTTAAATCTATATATGTCTTTATATTTAAAATGAAATTTTTGTAAACAATATATAGTTGGGTCTTGTGTTTCAATCAACTCTGACAAGCTCTCTCTTAATTGGTGTACTTAGACCATTGTGTTTCAAGTGATTATTGATAATAGTTGGATGAATATCTCCCATATTTGTGGTTTTTTTATAGTTTACTTAAAAGTAAATTAGAGAGAGAGAGAGAGAAAATTCACCTCCCCAAGGTGGAAGAGGGGGGCCAAAATCAGGAAGCATGGCGACAGCCATAGCTCAAAGAGCATATGGCCACATCAGAATCTAGCAAGGCAATGGTCCAATATCTCCCATATTTGTTACTGTTTTCTATTTTGTTCTTTTTTGTCTTCTGTTTTTCTGTCTTTTGTAGTTTTAATTAAGGGCTTTATGTGATTCAATTTTCTCTCCTTTCTAAACATATCAGTTATATGTCTTTATGGTATAGTGTTTTTGACCTCTAGCATTTTTTTTCCTTAAAATTTCCATCTCTCCACATATATTTGACACCTTGTCTTATATGCTGTTTAGTTGATCCATTAGGGTCCTCAACAAAATAATCATGTTTTTAAAATTTCCAGTTTGATAATTCTAACATCTTTGCCATATCTGAGTGTAGTTTTAATGCTTTAATTGTCTCTTCAAAGTGTGTTTTTTCCTTTACAATATGCATTCTAATTTCTTCTTCATAGCAGAACAATATTGTTGGGGCGGGGGGTGGCAAGGATGCCCTAACTAGGCCTTTGGTGATATGGTGGTGAGGTTTAGGGAAAGGGAGGCATACTCTGGTTCTGTGATGAGGTCTCAGCCTCTTAATGAACCTTTGGACTGTAAACATCGCAAGTGTTTCCCATGTCCCTCCCACCCCTCACCCATTGGGTAGGAAAGGATATCTAGTATGGTCTAGAGTTGGATGTTTCTCTTCCTTCAGATCAGTTAGGCTCTGATGAAGGCTTCACAGATCAGGCTGTGGTTGGGAAGCTTCTGCTGAGGGCAGAATGATCTAGCGTATTTCAAAATGGCTACTTTCTCCTCCCCTGATTGGAAGCATGAGGAGATTTTTCTCTAATCTTCTCCAAGATTTAAATCATAAAAGTGTAGAGCCCCTCCCGTCACTGGGTTCCCTGTAGTTTTGCCCTTCATACTTGTTCACACCAAGACTCCAGCAATGACAGCTCAGGTTTTCCTCCTGCGCTGGTTCCTGTGGAGGGCTCAGCTCCGGTAGATGGTAAATTCTACCATTTCAGGGGCAGTGATTTGCCCTTGACCTCACTTCTCTACGTATCTAAGAAGAGTTGTTGCTTTTTTCAGTTTGTTCAGCTTTTCACTGTTGTTAGGATGGAGTGGCAACTTCCCCACTCCTCACAAGATCACATGCTTGGCTTCTTCTGGTGTCTCTGCTAACGTTAACAGCGACTGACCCTAGAACACATGCCATGTGCCAGGTAGAGATGCCATCCTCACAGCCACCTGAGTATATAGAAATACTGTCATTCTACCTTTAACACATGAGGAGACTGAGACACATTCAAAGACTAAGAAACACTCACCGACACATTGCTAGTGAGTGGCCGAGTTGATACCTGAATCAAGGGTATATGGTTCCAGAGACTGCAAACTTAACTGCCTAACTCTACTGTTGAGCTTGCAGGGCAAGTGTAGCAGCTCTTAGTTCTAAGACAGCACCTGCCAAAAACATGTGTTGAAGTCTTCTGCGAAGGTATTGTTGAATATTTTATTTCTAGTGAAGTCTTATTTGACTTGATAAAGTGCAAAAATTTTCAATTATTGCACAATATGCTGGCCTCATAAAAAGTAGACATTTCTCTGTCATTTTATAGTTATATTTTTTTCTTCTGCAGAGTTTATTTTCAACCTTATAAATCCAATAGAAGAAATGTCTTCTACATGAGGTGTGAGAATACCAGGCATGTGCAGAGAGCAGTCTACTGAGGTACAGAAAGAAATTACTAGAATATCTATGTGTGTTTAACTCATTTATAAAATGTTCTATTGTTAGCAAAATTATGCAGCCTACCTAAGTGATAATCAATTATTGACTGAATAAAGAAAATATAGTATATATACACCATGGAATACTATGCAGTCATAAAAAAAATGAAGTTATGTCCTTTGCAGCAACATGGATGGAACTGGAGAACATCATCCTAAGTGAACTGTCTCAGAAAAAGAAAACTAAATCACACATGTTCTCACTTATATGCATGAGCTAAATGGCCACAACAATAGAAATAATAGACATCGGGGACACCAATAAGGAGGAAGGTGGAGAGGAGGATTAGGGTTCAGAAATTATCTGCTGAGTACAATATTCACTGTCTGGGAAATGGGCCACTTGAGACTACACAATGTGTCCATGTAACAAATATGCATGTGTATCCCCTGAATCTAAATTTTTAAAAAAGATTATTGTTAATGTATTTTAATAAATAACACATTTATTATTGTAATAGTTTCTCTGTGTAATTTGTAAATTAATATTATACATATATTAGACATAAATCCTCAAAATGTTTTCATTGATAAAGATAAAAAGTCAAACAAGTTTGGAAACCACTGTTTTAAAGACCCTAGAATTTAGGTGACTACCTTTGTTGCTTTATTGCAATGAGTCAATTTACAAGATGATTTATGTTGTCTTCCAAAGTCTTGTTAGATTTAAGGAAGGAACAAAAGAAGGAAGCCAGGGTAGAGAAAAGGAACTATACTTCTTTCCCATCTTAGGTTTATGGCTGAGGACCCCCACAGCAAAAAGCAGATTAACAAGAGAAAAAGCATATACATTTATTTAATATACCTTTTACATAGCATGGAATATTTTAGAAATGAAGACCCAGAGAAATAGGGAAACACGCATTTTCATGCTTAGTTTTGTTGAAGAGTGGGCAGTTGTGGAGGAATTGGAGGACAAAAGGGTATGATTTAGTAGTAATAAACTGGGAAGAATGACAAGGAGAAAGGGAAGGAGAAGGGAGGAAGGAAGGAGAGAGGGAACAAAGAAGAAAAGGAAGGAAGGCAGGGAGGGAAGGGAAAAGAGAAAGAAGGAAAGAGGGAAGGAAGACAGGAGATAAATGGAAAGTAAGAGGGAAGAAAAAAATGAATGAAAGGAGGAAAGAATGGTAGTAGGAAAAAAGGAAGGGAAAGTTAGCACCATTTTACACAGTACTTTATCTTGAATGCATCTTTAAAATACAGTCGTTGCACACAGGGCCTTGATCTTTTCCCCACTGCAAGGGCATTCTCTTGATAAGAAACAGAGACTTTCCCTGACTTAGCACATTGGGTTGTTTGTCCTGAACTTAACGAATCTGGATCTGGGGTTTGGTGGGGTTGGGATAATAGCTGCACGTAGCTGAGAACTGGGCACATGGCAGACTCTCAATAAACCTCTAGTTGATGGGTAAAAACATATTCATGCTTACTGTGTGCTCTGTTAGGAGCACTGTTCTAAGAACTTTATACAGGTAGTCTTTGAGCTTTGCAACCACTTATGAAACAGGTTTTAATATCTTTGTTTTACAGACAAGGAAACCGGCCAGAGAGGTTGGGCAACTTGCCCAAGGTCACATAGTCAGTGGCCGATGCAAGACCAAACCTGCAGGGCCTAGTCTAGAACCCTTGCTCCTGACTCACCGCTGCACGGAAGCTCTCCAATCTCTTTCCTCTCTCACATTTTTAACTTCTTTTCTCTTTAAAGATACTTTAACTTTCATTTTAACAGACTACTCCTGGAATTGACCAGGTGGGGGTGGGGCTCTGGGAATGCTGTGGAAGAATTCCCAGAACACTGTGAACAGATGAGTGACAACCATTGTAACTAGCATAAATTAGCCGGGTACAGTGGCTCATGCATATCACCCCAGCACATTGAGAGGCCGAGACAGGAGGATGGCTCGAACCCAGGAGTTCAAGGTCAACCTGGGCAACATAGTCTCTACAGAAAATCAAAAAATTAACTGGGCATGGTAGCACACCTGTAGTCCTAGCTTCCTGGCAGGCTGGAGCTCTCTTGGTTATTCCACTGACCTCCAGCCTGGATGACAGAGACTCTGTCTCTTAAAAAAAAAAGACAAAATAATTTTTAAAAATAATACAATGAGGAATGTTATCATAACCCACACTTTGTGTTGGCTTAACAATTCAGCTTTCCAAATGCTCTCAGCTATCATGCTTTTATATTTAACAATTAACACTTTCAGATTCTTCTCAGGTAGTCAATATTTTCCCATTTCGCACAAGGAAAGAACCTTTAATGTGAAAGGTTTTTTACTTAGCCACAATCACAAAGCCAGGTCTTACATTTGGGTCATCTAATTCTTGGTCCTGTGTTCTTTAAGTAATTTGTCCAACTGCTAGGCTTTGGCAATGGGCAATTCAGGCAGGCAATTATTTTCAAAACTAAACTAATGATAATTCCTTGCTTTTTTCTTTGTTTTTTTATCTTAAGAATGTGGAGTACAATTCAGGATTAGGTATATCATCAGACAGGTAAAGTTTGGGCCTCGTCTTGGTCCCCACTTCACCTGGTTTGAGATCAGGTACCCTTATTGATGTTATGTGTCCCCCCCTCCTTCCCTTAGCAGTTTCCCACTACTGCCAATCCCTTTCTTACAGTATTATGATAAATGTTCAGAGTCCAGTTATGAGTGAGAACATGTAGTACTTGGTTCCTTGTTTCTGTGATAGATCACTGAGTATGATAGATTTAAATCCATCCAAATTGCTGCAAAGCCCATAATTTTGGCCTTCTTTATGGCTGCATGATATTCCTTGCATTTTTAGAGCACCAGATTAGCAAGTTTTTCCATACCAGCTCTTGCTTATTGGTGGTGTTTGCAGCATTGTGTTGAGAAGGATTCTGAGGCGGAATCTCGGCTTCGTGGGAGAGAGTATAGTGAAGGGTGAGTGATATCTCCCATAGGCTCATGTGAGTGAAGGAATGTCCACTGCCTACTGCCTCAACATTTGTGTTGAGAGTGTTGCTGTCTCACGTGTTACTTCTTTCAGATGGGGTTATCTCCTTGGAGCTCCTTTGTCCCTATTCATACCACTATGATTTTAGACAAATAATTGTAACAACATCTGACTGCATTTTTCTGGCTCTTGATCTTGAAGACAGAGACTCCTGGATTTGGATGTCCTCCAGCACAACACACTCCTGGTCTGCAGTAGAACTCAATAAGTGGCTACTGAACCATGCACGGCTAAAAACAACTTTGTGGGACGAGTACCACGAGCCCTTCATTTTGGCAGGCTGGGAGTATGTGAAAGCCATTGTGGAGGAATATGAGGTCCAATTGGGCCAGCAGCAAATGGGTAAATTGGGTAAATCAAGGAAGGAACTCTCAGGATGAGATGTTACAAATGTTACAAAGAGACTAACCAATAACAGCAAAAAGCTTAAAAGCCAGTTAGCCAGCTATAAAACAATTGCTGTTAGTTGCCAGTAAATAAAAAGCAGTTAGCCATTCACTGCTGGTTGCACGGTAAAACAAGACTCCAACTCAAAAGGAAAAACAAAACAAAACTTTATCTTAAAGAAAGAAAATACCACTGTCAATCAGCCACTTCACAAACCTCTAGAAATTTCCTTTTGTAGATGTCCCCCAAAGACAACTTCTGGCCCACACTGCACCCCTGATTGTCTTATAAATACTTCTATGTAGCCCCTGTCTCTTGGCAGACAGCAGGCACTCTCTCTGCTGTATGGCCCGTTGTGCCCCTCACAATGTATCTTCCCTTTAATAAGTCTATCTTTCTTAATTCATAACTGTCTTCGTAAGTACTTTCACCCCCCCATGACTTCAGCCATACCAAACCCAGCCTGTCACACACGGCAGACATCCTGAGGAAGGGCAGCTCGGCACGGAGCCCAGGGCTTTTCCTTTGAGCTGTATCTTAGGCCTAGAATGTACACGGCTCACCTCATGGCCACTGGGACGCTTCAGAGCCATTAGTATTCTAGCAGGGACAAAGATGTCTAAAGTTGCTCCCCACAGCTGACCTACTGTACTTTGTTTGAAATTAAACTCTGCTTGCATTTCCTGCAAATCTCATCAGTTCCCCACAGACATGAAAAGCAAATGTTTCCCCTGAGCCGTTGTATGGGGAGAACTTCACTAAAATTGTCCCAAAGAATAAATTATTCTCACCTTGGGGTCACTTGGTAGCTAAAACAGACTTCTCCTTTTTCTTTTAATCTGTGCTACTTCACTGCCTCCTTTTTGTGTGTTATTAAAGGTACTGCCTTATTTACTCTGATAGTTCCTCGACTAATTGAATACAGCAGTGAGTTCTTTCTTCCTTGACTCCTTTGGATGTTTCTACCACCCCAAGGGGAAAGGTCCCCATCACACAGCATGGCTTTCAGACGCTTGCCAATTGGAACTACTTTAAATGCCATTTCTAGTTATGGGACTGTTAAAAGCTTGCACATTTGTCTTAAATATACAAAATAGGGTGATACGCTCAGTATTGCTGATTTATAAATAGGGGGATGGTTTCTGAAAACAAGAGAATGGATATGTCTTGTGGCTTAAATTTTAGGTAAATCTATATGTATTGTGATCAAAAGACTTAATGTGATTTTTTTTAAATGTAAGGAATTTCTTGCATATGAAGAAAATAAAACAATAAATTCCACACCATGTAGAAGCATTAATGAAGATAAAAAAGTAATTGGCTTAGAACCAAATCTTTCCTTTTCACATGGAGATGATGTGTTTCTGCCCCCATAGTTAGCAAATATTTTCTGATTATTTAACATGTATGAGCACACACACACATACACACACACACACACGAGCATACCCCAAGAGACCTTCTGTAACTGGTCACAGGACTAAACCTCTTGTCACTCTCCTCCTTCCATCCCCATCCTCATCTGCTCAAAGCTGCTGGTCAAATACCTTTCTGCCAAGATAAGGACTCATTTAAAGCTGTAAAACTCCATGAGAATATGTCCACTGCCCTCCCCATGCACACCCACCAGCACCCAGCAGCGCCCAGGGCCCAGGATTTTCCAGGGTCTATGTTTAGCATGTCGTATGTGTAATGAATCATAGTGTCCACCTATGAGTGTCATAAACAGATGGTATAAATATGCTCGCATGAGTGACTCAAAACACATCTCCAGTTTTAGCCTGAGTTCAAACAATATTTGCGGTTCCAAGAAACCTGTGGCTTACAGCTCCAGGTCAGTGGGAGGAGGATACCGGAAAGCCAAGGGCCCGTGTTCCCTGCGGCCTGCCAGCGCCGGTGTGGGGAGGGACTGGGGCGGGGGACAGTGACAGGAAAGCCTGTTTTTCATGTGCTCTTGAAGCCGGTCATTTTTAAGACTCCCAAGAAGCCTGTCTTTGCAGCCTGTGGGAGTGGGCAGTTTCACAAGGCTCCTCCCTCTTCCTGGAAGTCCTACCTTCCTTCCCTGCCCCCACCCTGCTTCCCTCTTTACCTGATTGTCTACAGCCACCTGCCAGGTCCTACCACAGCCTTTCTCTGTGCAAGGTCTTCTGCCCACAGAGGGGGTGACTCTTCTGCCCTATGCTCCAGGACACACAAATGTCCTGCTGTGCCTACTCAGCCAGATCCCTCTGTCATCAGAATTTTAACATAGGGACTGTGCATCTCACATACTGATGTGTTACTGGCATCCAGCAGTGTCTGACACTTGGGAAGCTTTGTTTACTTCCAGGCCTATCCCAACAAACAGACAAACAATATAGCCAAACAGCCTGGTTAACATTTCAGTGTAATGTCACCTGACTGCTTGAAGAGTGATAAGGACTGACTTTTCCAAAAAAAAAAAAAATGTGATCAGATTTATCATTGATTCTGGGAGGTTCCCTTCCTTCCTCAGAATACCTCTCACGAGGTCCAGGTCATCACCCTGTGCCCACTTGCCTGTCTGGTTTCCCTGGGCAGGGAGTCACCTCTCTGTGGTCACACAGGCTCCTGCACAGCCCGTCCTGCCCTCCCTCCTCTCTTCTTGCCCCACCAGGCTCCTAGCAACTCTCGGTTGTGACAGGGTCTCTGTTTCCTCTGCCTCATCCTGCTTTTCCTGGGGTCCAACATAGTGCTTAGTGCAGGAAAGTCACTCACACTTACTGGAATGATGGAGATGGTGGTAAAAAAATAGAACATCGATTCATTTAACCAACATTTAATAAATATTTATTGGGAGCCCAACTGTCCACCAGGCACTGTTTTAGGTGCTTCGAATACATCAATAAAATATTCCTTATTCAAATAAACATTTTGGAAGTTTTTACCTTTTCCAAAGACTAGTAACATGGTTTCCAGGTTTGCTTTGTAACCGCAGTTACCTAAGAGATGTACACAAACACCCAATATTGAGGTTGCTAAATATCAGGCGTGAAATTCGCAGGTTATGTTTAAGAATCAGGCTTAGCACAATCTCTGCAGCTACGGATGAACATAGGACCCCAAAAAATGTGTTCAAACAAGAAAAGATAAGAAGAAGCTAAGTGAGCAAATGATTTCTGTGTTTACCTAGTGTCACCATGGGCACACATATAAGTGTGATGGAGAAGGCTTCACTCACTTACTTTTTTATTTTAAGCCTCCTAAAATGTTCTGAAGGTTAAATGCTTGCCAGTCTTCAGTCAGTTCCTAAAAGTGTGCTAAAATAAATCTGATTATTTAAAAAGTACCTAGTTCTTCTCAAGAAAATGATTTCCTTCTTATTATGCTGTATTTAAATGTGTCTAAAATGGATTTTGTGCATGTTTATATTGGAATAATAAGGAATGCACATGAACCTCAGGCTGTGATGCTTTTTCTTCTCTGATGCTGCTTCTTTCATCATGGATCAAACAGGCAGAACTCACTCACCACTCACCAACTGGACATGGCAGGTGGTCTGTGGAATACAGAGATTTATACCCATCACGATTCCCCAGCACACTCCATGGTGAACCAGTGCACCACACTCCAAGGATCAAGCCTTCAACATAGATTGGAAAATCAATACACTTTGAGGGAGTAGATTGTATGCCTCTGATATCCCTACTTTAGAAGCTGCCTCTGTTTAAGTCCATGGTGATAGCCCTAGTTATGTTACCTTGTGGAAGGCAGATGGTGACTTTTTATCCTCCTAGCATATGAAAAAGACACGCATCAGATCATTTCCAAATTTATGCCAACACAGCTTCTCATTTCTTAAAGGGCAGCAGAGCACTGCAGGCTTCGTTGGCAGGTCCTTGTAGTCATCTTGGGACCTCACGCCCTGCAGAGGGGCTATGGCAGCAGCTAGACCCAAGATGGGGCTCTGTCCTGCAGTGTAGAGGCAGGGAATGCATGTCTTCTGCTATCGGAGCAGTAGGGACTGGTGGGATGATTCTGTCTTCGGGAAGGAAGTAGGACAGGCAGTGTCTCCTCCTGGATGATGCGTCTTGGGCTCAGGCCTTTGAGTCCGACACACTGGTTGAGCAACACCACCGTTTGTTCTTGGGAGGTTAAATCCTTGACAACACTGTTAAATAGAGTCATGCTCATTTGTGGTCCACTGTCTTTTTCTAGATCATCAGCTGTATTAGGAAGGAACAAATCTAGCTCTTCCAGTAAAATATGACTAAAATCCAACTCTGAAGCTAGTTTGAGCTGGCCCTGTTCTTGATCCACGATGTGGGGGAAATCAGTGAACCTCCTTGAAACAACATGCCCCTGTGTATGACACAACCAACAACATAACCCGTGGGTCTTCTGTGAGGAGGTTTCAGTTTGATGTACATGAAACAGTTCGGTCCATGGAGACTCCATCTCCGCACTTGTTAGGTAACATTATTACCCTAAAGCTGGCTCTGGGACCAAAATTGGCAAGACTTTTCATGGTTGGCATCCCTTTCTCCAGCAATTCTCTTGCTCTAGTGTCAAGATGCCTCTCACTTCTCTCCCAGCAGTATCCATGTAGAATATCTTGATATTTTAGAGGAAAAAATAAAAACTGTAACTGTCAGGACTGTGATGGAACTGTCAAAAGTATATAAAGCCAGATACGTAAATTATGAGACAAGTCTGGCTTCCTTTTGTTCTGTGACAGTTTAAACACTGGCCAGTTTGTTTAAGGAAAGCCAGTGAAAACAGACTGGGCACCCTTCCTCGGAGAGACTGGCCACGCCCAGAGTCAAGTGTCTGCCTCTTACACGTTTTTTTCCCTGATAAATCTGTGGTGAATGAAGTAGCAAGATCTTTTAAAAGGTGGGTGAAATGTATTTCAGTATTACGTAAAAATTACCTCAATACCGAGCAGAAGAAACCACCCCAGTAAGGAGGATACAGAGAAAGAGTTCATCGTTCATGCCTTGTGACACTGGGGAAGTCCAACCGTTTTCTTATACCCACCCCAGTCTCTCAGGAAATTCCATTGACTCTTTCTTCAGAATAGATCTAGAAAGTGTCCCAGGGACCACTGCTTCCCCCTCCTCTACTGCCCTTTCATAAAGACACCTGTCACCTGGGTGGCCACAGAGCCTCCAACTCATCCTCTCACCCTGGCTGCCTCCTCCATGTGCTCTCCACTCAGTAGTCAGAGGGATTCTGTTAAAATGTAAGTCAGGGCCAGGTCGAGTGTCTTATGCCTGTAATCCCAGCACTTTGGGAGATCAAGGCAGGAGGATCACCTGAGGGCAGGAATTCAAGACCAGCCTGGGCAATACAATGAGACCTCTCTACAAAACAAAAACAAAAAAGCAAAACAAAGTGTGGTGGTGAACACCTGTAGTCCTAACTACTTGGGAAACTGAGGTGGAGGTTACACTCCAGTCTGGGCAACAGAGTAAGATCCCAACTCAGAATAAATAAATAAATAGATAAATAAATAAATGTCAGGTCCTGTCATGCTCCTGTTACAAACCCTTCAATGGCCACCATCTCACTCAAAGCAAATGCCAAATCTTGAAGAGGGCCACGAGGCCCTTCACATCTGCCTCTCCCACATCTCTGACATCGTTTCTGACATTGTTTTCACTGATCCTTTCCTGGCTTGTGCTGGTCCCTTGGGCCTTCTCCTTGACAGGTGCCTTCTCCAGAGGCCCTTGCATCGGCATTGACTGCTGGTAGTGCTGCCATTGGTCAGGCTCTACTTGGATATACATGGCTTGTGTCTTGCTTACTTCCAGCCTTAGCCTAGATGTCACCTCCTCAGTGAAGCTGAACGCTCTGCTTAATAGGGTAGATCACCCACCCTGATCTATTTTTTCTATAGCTCTTACGACTGCATCATATTCCATATGTATTGATTATGCTTGCTTTTTATTATAGCTTCCACTCATGCTCCCAATATAAATTTCAAGAATGCGAGGATTTATGTCTATTTGTGTCCCTTATGTCTCCCATGTGTAGAATGAATAAGAGCATGAGATCCCTGATGCAGATGGTGATTTCGAGAGAAACCTCAGAAAGCAGCGCAGAACTCGGCATCCTGAATGTTTTAAATGGAAAAAAAACATAGGGGTGTGGCAGGGGCCCAGATAGTAAAAGAGAAATGAAATCAACAAAACTAAAAGTTAGTTCCAAAGACTTATTTTAGCCTCTAGTTTCTAAACACATTAACCCATTAACTGTTCATCTTTGTTCTCACTCTGTGCTTTCTTGAAAGGGTGGAAATTTTAGCTATTGTAAAAAACTGAATAACAGTGAAACAGAGCAATGATGTTCTTTCTGCTAGATTTATATCTTGATCATTAGCATTTCAGCCAAAAGTAACATTTCATTCTATATTTATTCTTCAATCAAATTGATTGATGTCAGCACATTCTGTGAAAATGACAACCATAGGCCATCCCTCGAAAACAGAGGAACAGATTTTCAATAGGCAGAGGCAGGTTTTTTCTCGATGTTGTTTGGTTTGGAGGGAGCACTACAGTCCTGTACTCCTGTTGTCTCTGTCCAGCAAGGTACACGTCAAAACCTCATGTGGACAGATATTCCTTCAAGATGGTTTCATCTGTCAGAAACATGTTTGTGTGCCCATGTGATAAGGCTTGGAAGTAAGGAGTCTTTAGTATAGTTTAGATGTTAAATTTGCATTGTATGTAGTTGTTCGGTCTGCACTTCAAAAAGTGTTTAGCCCTTGTGTTTTCATGCTGCTGGCTGGGAAGGGGTGACAAGAGACAAAGTTGATGGGTACCTAGAAGTTGTTTCTAACCAGTTTATAAAATATTCTTTGGGACTTTTGGTCTTGCCTTTTATGAAGAAAGATAAGGAATAGGAAAAGTGGAAGTGGAAAAAAATGGGACTTAATTATTTAAAAATTATTTTTAAATCTTCCTTGGTGACTGGGGCAGACAAGATTTTAGTAGTTTTCTTATGGCGGAGTCCCTTGCAGAGCTTCAATTCTGTGTGTGACCTTAGATGGAAATGGGTTCATGGGTCATCTTGGGATGCTGGACACCGATTGCCAAGACCCAGCCATCATGATTGAATCACTTCCCAGCACACATGCCTACACACACACAAGCATGCATACACACACTTGTATATATAGACATGCATGCACACACACTGAAGAGGGCCCTTCAGTGAATGTTTGGGTGAAAACTCTGTTCTTCCTACACAACACCGAGAAGAGATGTCATAAGTAAGACTCAATATGTTTTTCCACGTTTGCTAGAAACGTGGAGGTCTTCTTGCAGAAAGAGAATAATAGAAAGTTTCTTGCTTCTAAGTCTTGCAGAGCAAAAGTTTCACCTGCTATAATGGTTGTAAAAGGAACTTGAAGGAGGATTTGGGACTTTTCCACTGGAATTTCTACATGACTCTTTTTATAAGAGGTATGGGCAAGGGCTTATAGTTCCCTCCACCCAGCTACAGTGAGCTGGGGAGGACACAGATTGTCAAAACTAACACAAAGATCTCACTTTCAATAAGAATACTCACTCAATGCCAGCGACACATATTTGCATCTACATAGCACCATTTTTCAGAGTCTGGCTGCAGTTTAAGTCAACAGAGTTCATTCCTTCTAGAATGCTGGGACTGATTTGCATACATTTGGTCTTTGCTTCCCAGAGCTAAGTGGAGGGAAAGAGATACTGAGAACCTGGCAGTTTTTAGTCCTTGGAGTGGAAAATCTGAAATGTCCTGGGCTTCAGCGTTTGCTCTCAGATGCCACAGAGATGATTTTTTGAAGCTGCAGCTGCCATTGTCCCATTACATAATGCTTGGTGCAACACTCACCAAGAATAAACAAGCAGAGGAGACCAGGATTCCAGAAGTGGCCTCATGTTCTGGGGCTTGTGGGAAGCACTCTGTGTGGTCGGTCCCCTGGGCCACCCACCCCCATGGCCTCATTCAGTAACTTCTTACCTGGAGCAGTTTCTGGTGTCCTTCCTAGGGTGACGATTGGGACACTCTGATCTCCAAGAATTGGACAGCGCCCACACTGGGCACAGAGTGACCACATCACAAGGCAGGATGTGAGAATACCCTCTCGGGAACTCCAGCTCTTGAGAAAGGAGAGATAGGATGTAGACAGGTCAGATGCTTGCTTGTGACTAAGTGAAAACCATAGTGTTCCAAGCTCCCTGTGCATGTGCAGCAGGTAGAGTCCAAGTCAGCCTTGACAATGGGCCAGGTGAGAAGACATCACGGCCCCACGCCAGCTCTCTCAAAGGCCACGCTTATCACTACGTCACTCAATCACTCCTCGTCTCTGCCTGCCCTGTGTCATGTCACCAGTTTCCTTGGGTCGTTCATACCTTTCCATCACCAAAGCCACAGAACTCCTTTATTCCATTTAGTCATTGTTTAATACTTGATGTGATTGACTAGTTTCTGCTTCTTGAACTTTCTTCTCCCTTGACTTTGGCAGTACCTGTTTCGACATTTTCCGCAGTTCTCTCCTTCCAATGTTAAGTACATTTTTATTGAATGACTATTCTGTATTACGAACTAATATGAAATGCAGAAGTCACAATTTGTTCACCTATGAGCAATTGTTACAGTTTTGGTAATTGCCCCAGGGTCTTTGAATTGGGAAAGTTGCATAGAAAAGTGTTTAAAAACATGGCTATTACAACCAATCCTTCTCAATTTAAATACCAACTCTGCCACTTGGTGGTTGCTAAGGATGGGGCTCTCGGAGAGCAAACTCTGAAATGAAGATTAGCTTGTAGGATGCTTATTACGGAGTACTGTTAAGATCAACACCTGTGAGGATAGAGACAGAAGCAGGTTTGGGCACAAAGGGAAGTTGGCTGTGTGCATCTTCAACAAAGTCTCACAGGGATGTCTGCCACTGGAATAGGTTTTCAGGGTATCCAAAGCTAGGTAGGAGGCCAGACCTTTGCGGCCTCACACCTGTCCATCTATGGCTGTAAGTGACAAGTGACAAGTGACAAGAGACAAGTGACTCTTCTCTCTGAAGGAGGCTGAGAGCTGAGGCTTCAGGCAACAGCACTGCCAACCACTGGGACATTTGTTGTGGCCCTAAAGGAGGCAGGACAGAGCTTCACAGCTTCTATTATCTTGGGGTAGAAGTCCTACCTCCAGGAAAAATTATGTGGTCTTTCTGTGCTTCACTTCCCACAGCTATCAAACAGGAACAATGACAGTATGAAGAGAATACAAGAAAAACTCTTTCTTTTGGAGGGTGGGCCCCTATAGTACAGGCTTCCCTGCTATGTTAGTGTTCTAGGAACCCACCAGTGTACCAGCTAGTGTTGTTGTGAGAGGTTGTGCTGCAGAAGAAATATCCTGAACTGTGACAAATTGTGACTGGTTCTTCCACCATGAGGATGCACTTGCCCACAAGGCACTGGGTATTCAGCAGCTTTTGACTAAAAGTGGCATGAACACCCTGACCTACTTTCCCTAATTACCTGATCTTGCCCTGAGCCACTTTGGTTGCTGTTGTTTCCCCGGATGAAAAAAAATTTCTCAAAAGGAAATATTTTTGCTAATGTAGAAGAGGTGAAACAAAAAGAGCAGAGACACTAAAAGGCATCAGGTTTGACGAGTTCAAAAACTGTTTTAAGCAGTGGAAAAAGCATCTCCATCACTGCACTGCATCAGCTGGAGAGTACTTTAAAGGTGACCGAACTTTAAATGTATAAGACCAAATTCATAATTTTTTATAAATAAATTCCACTGGGGGAGTCCCTCCTCATATATACCACATTGTGGCTTTTTAAAACTATATCTGGCACATAGTAAGTACCCAGCAAAATCAGTGAATGTTTCATTCTTTAGCCACTAAAGACAGTGGCAAACTTCAGCTGGCTCCATGGAGTTCAATTCAATGGACTGCCAAGCTATAACCTTGGACTCGCCCTAGACTTAGGCCTGCATTCAACTATACATTCTGCTGATTCTTCCTTTTAAATAGTTGTATTGTTAATGACCACTTCTCTAGTCTCAACGATACTTCCATAGTTCAGATCCTTGTATGTTGTTGGCTGGACTGTGTGTTTATTTACTTTTCTCCCTTCCAAATGATCCTTTGTAAACAGCTAGTGATCTTTACACAAATTCAAATCCAACCATCAGTTTCCTCCTTGAATTTCATTGCTGATCAGACAAAGTCCTTGTGTCCTAGTAGAAAGCCAGTCACTTTGTCTTTTGCGCTGCCCTTCATGTAGCCAGCTTTCCAGCAATTCTCGTTACTTTGAACTCACCTTTCCTAGCTCTTGCATGAATCTATACCTTGACTATTGTTTTGTGAGTTTAACTTCTCTCCATAGCTAAGACATCTTCTCCAAAGCCTTCTCTGACTCCTATACATGAGAGCACTCACACACTCAGACGTTTGTTTCTTGGCCAGTAGAAAAATTGCTCACTGACTCCTCTATGTCAACTGCCCCTCTGTTCAGACCTTGATGAAAGCACTTAATGTCCTGTGTTATAACGTGGTTTGTTGAACTCTGGAATGAGACAGTTCTGGGTTTAAATCGTAAGCCAGCTCATATTAGTGTAGTAGCCTTGGACTAACCGAACCCTTCATTTTTTCAACTTACCTTGAAGGGACTGTATCAAGATTAGTGAGAGGATGCATTCAAAATGCACAAAGGGTGCTCTAGTGTGCTAGTGCTTAGTGGATGTGTCTTGCTGTGTTCTGCCTGTCTCCCCCATCGGGTACAAGCTCCTCGGGAGAAGGACCCTTGTCTCATACATCTTTGTTTCTCTATGCCTGGCATATTAGATGAATAACTGCTAGATAAATGGCTAAGAAAAGGGTTGATGCATATCATATATCATATTGAAATGGTACAGGAGTGTAAAGGACAGACTTTTGGAAAAAGTGAAATGTCAAGTGTAAAAGACACAGAGCCATAAGGAGTTATCTCTGTTCTAAAATACATTCCTTTGCAGTCTAAGTGAAAGCTCTTTCAAAGGTTAGCGCTGCGTGGTCACATCATCTCAGGTAGGTAAGCATGACTCTGTCTTGCTGACAGGAATAAAATCACAATGGCTAGTTTATGGTGGTAACTAGTAACTAATGGTATTCTTTTGTTCATTCATCCATCCTACCATCCAACAATTACTTGTTGAGCGTCTACGAGATGTGAACCGTGCTGGGTGCTAGCAACTCAAACACAGACAGAGGTGAACAAGGTTCCAGCCCTCCCCAAATTGTTAGCCATGTCAAGGGAGACTGCCATAGTACCATGCCCTCATAGTGTGCAAAGGTCACTCACAGGGAAGGTCAAGTGCTGTGGCAGCATGTAGCAGGTGTTTAGCTTGTTGTGGGACTCAGGGAAGGCAAGTATACGGCCAGAGAAGAGTTCTCAAAGGACTCACTGGTCTGTATTCAGTCTTTGGATGGTTGGTATGTGGGTTTAGTGGGAGAGGCAACACAGTTGGGGAGACACATCATCATATTTTCATTTTGCAAAGACCATTCTAACTTTATCTGTGTGGAGATTGGATTTTTAAATAGCAAAAATTGAAGCCAGAAAAGTCATCTGGGATCCTATCAGCAATCTAGACAACTGGGTCTTCAGCCTCTGAATCTGTTTTCCAATTATCTGTCTTTCCAGGCAAGGGTCTTATGCTTTTATGACAACAAGGGGTCAGTACCAAAACTATTATGATAATAAGGACTATGTGATCACACACACTCAGTCTCTCTCTCTCTCTCTCTCTGTCTCTCTCTCTATACTTGTAGAGAAATATGTAGATGTCATCCTGTCCAATATTCTCACTTTTAGATGGAGAAGGTCTACCTCACAAAAGTGAGTGTCTGATTCAAGTCCACTCACTGGGTCCAAACTGTGTTTTGGATTACTCCTGTCCAGAGGACAATAGAAAAGAAATAGGGGCATATTCTCTAGTTCCCAGAAACTTTTCACCTAGCTAGAGTGACTTGAAGCCAAGGATAAAGAGTGACTAAGAGAGTAGTTGAGTTTCCACTACTCTAAGCATTCTCCATGCCCTTGTTGGTTGTTAGGAAATCTTTGTGGTCCCTTCAGCTCTAAATAAACCTATATAAATCCATACTTGGCAGTAGGGGTGACTAGGAAGCATACTGTCATTATGTCTGAGGGAATTCTAAAGTTGCCTCCTCAGCTACACATATAGTTTGCTAGAATTGGAGAATGTCCCTCTTCTCCTCCTGTGTCCTCTTCCCACTGGACCCAGATACCATACAGATAATGGGTTACTTAGAGCCACATAGCTCCATCCTTGTCACAGACTATGCGTCATGACAGGTGTGAAAGAGCAAAGACACTGGCTTGGATTCTACAGAAATGTTTTAACTATGGTCAGCATTTGTAACAAGACTTTTAGAAATATCTGGTATGTAATCATTGGGCATCATGTTTTTATTGCAATAAAAATGTATTTTTAAAGCACAGAGAGTTTTCAATAGTTAATAGTGTATATTAATAATTCAATATTTATAAGGTAATTTAAATGTTTCTATTTTAAAAAATCATAGACTGCAGGGCACAGTATAAAAGTGTGTTCATACTTTACAGTGATTTGCTGTGGAGTTTGAATCCTGGTTCTACTACTGACTCACTGGGTGAATACAAGCAGGCTACTTATCCTGTGTGCCTCAGTATCCATCACTAAGATGGGGTGGTCACAGTAGTCACCTCACTGAGATTGTTGGGAGGATTAAATAAGTCAGTACATGTAATGAGGTTAGAATAACACTTGGCACATAAACTACTTGTTATTATACTATAGTCTTAAACAATTTTGAGGAAATTTGGTCTCATCCTATACAACTTTCCATAAAACTATGAACATTGGAAGGTATATTTGTGAAATGAGCATATTTCATATTAAAGACACTTACTGCCCAACTCCTCACCTACAATTCTGAGTTATTATATGGAAAAGTACTTATAATTCTCTATTCTGTGTTTTATATGAAGGTTTCAAAATTCTGCTGATGACTCTGGGATTGAAGGATGGAAGTTATCAAAGATGATCACACTCTATTGGGCTCAAATTATCCCAGATTGAAACCATATCTAAAGGTTCAGCATATTCTTTGGAAGAAAAGATGCAGTGCAGTGCCACTGTTACATCATATTCCAAGCCAGATGAAAGTTCTCTGGAACTGTGGTTGTACACACCCTGTTTTATGGTTATAAGAACACATTCCTTCACCGAGGTCCATGGGGCTTCTGCCAAAGTTCCATCTCTGAAATATTTAGAACAAATGAAATATCATGTGGTGGTGAATGATGACCTATCCCAGAAGTCTGAAAGATTTCCATTTGTTAAAAAAAATCTGCTGAGTACACACTATCCTCAGGTGTTAGGATAGACATGGAGGTGCCAAGAAGAGGAATACAGCAGCCCTCTGCCCAAGAAAATTCCAATTAGGGGAGTGAAGAGGCAAGTTAGAAATTCATGATGCAATGTGAAGATAGGCGTGTGCAGAATTCATGGTAATAAGATGATGGAAACGAGAGCAGTATGATGCTGGACAGAGAGGAAGCCACCCTTGGAATCGCTGATCATACAAAACTCAACAGTTAGTCCAGAATAAGGATAAATAGGAGGAAGAGTTATGAATAGATTTCTACCAAGTTTTACTTATACTTAATTCTACTTACAATGAAAATTGAGTAGTCATAGAGGAAAGTGTAACTTATGTCACATCTTTGAGAATGAGATCTTGATTTGAAAAGTATTACATTAACAATAACAACAATAATAATAATGAAGATTAAGTTGGCCCTTACTGTGTAGCAAGCATCAAACTAAACTTTTCATGGACAGCATGTAAGCCTCACAACAAACCTATAAGGTAAATACCATTATCCTCCCAATTTTACACAAGGGAAAATTGAGGATTGGAGAGTTTAAGAGGTTAGCCAAGATTCAATATGAGGCCTTCCTGTTTTGTGGAAAGAGTAGAGTGTTGGAAATCCATGCAGCTGGTTAGAGATCTAACTTAGCAATGTACTGGCAAGTCCATAGTCCTAGCACCCTTCCTCATCTGTAAAATGAGTTGAGGGATGATTACTAGAGCAGGAATAATTGAAGAAGTTGAAGACTTTGGCAGCCCCTTTTAGCTTTGATATCCTGCAGGTTTGACTGTACATAGCAAGTGTTCATCCTCTGAGTGCAATGGGATGTGGTGATGGATCCGTAAGTGTGCTGTGAGGATACATGCATCCTGAAAGGAGGATAGACTGTCACCCAATCAATGTGGCCACTGGTAGGATTCACACATTTACAGCAGGCCCTTTACAAGCTCCACAGGCCCTGGGTTTATCGTCCTCCTAAGGCATTGTTTACTCCCCCACCCCCCCGCAGCTTCTCTGAGAAGGAACATCTTATTCTCCCATAAACAAAGGTCTTCCTGGCTATTGCCTGTGTCTTAAAACAATTCAGAAAAGGGCTTTTTGTGACGTGTTCTCTTGAAGTTTGTCAACTCTCTTTCACCCTGTGGTTATGATGCCCAAATATGGTAGAATGAAAGCCCTTCTCAGTCAAGATTTGGAAGGTCTTTTCAAGCTGCAGATGGGGGTGGGACGCCCAGGAACTGAAGATATCAGTACTTTCTAACATTGCTCTTCAGCGATGGTCTTTTAAACTGCTGGTACATTTTGGCCACATGTGAGTTAATGGAACTTTATAGTAATTTACTTTCTCTGGAGATTTAAAAAAAGTGATCACTTTGGTCACTTAAAGCTCTATGATATTAGTCTCACCCTTGGGAAGAGAGAACAAACTTTGAAGTCAGAATGTTGGCTCTGACACTTACTAGCTGTGTGATTCCAGATAATATTCCTGAACTTCAATTTTTCATCTGCAAAATGGGAATACAAATCTCTATTTCATGAGCTTATCATGAAATTTAAATGCAATAATACATGCAAAGTACTTAGTTCAGTGCCTGCCTGAAGTTTAATAAATAGAAACTAATCACATTGTTCAAAAACAGCAAAGACTAGTATTCTGAGTTAACAGAAACAATACCGATAGCATAGTATTCCCTGTTCATTGGGCAAGACCATTTGTAAAACACTTTCTTCCACCTTGATTGTTTAGCCCCTTTATAGCACACATATGTAACAATAGTGAAGAATACTATGTCAACACGCAGGTAGAATGGAAAACAATTAATGCAATAGGTGTGTGCACTTAGAAGTTTCTATCAGAAATACAGAGTTTAGGTCTTGACTTCTTCTAGAAGGAAATCTGAGCTCATGATGGCTTTATATGTAGTCAGCCATCATTTTATGTACTCTCAGGTATATCTGCTATCTATGGCTGGCTTTGATTAAATGTGAAAGGCAGACATGGGCAGAAGAGGTATGAAACTGTGCTGGCCTAGTAAGAAAATGTCCAGGGTATGAGGTGCATATTCATATATTTTGCACAAAATGGCTGATTCATTGAGCTCAGAGAGCAGACCTATCTGTATATCGGAAGATCCTAATTTTGAGTGAAAAATCTTGGAAGCATGCCAACAAATTCTGGGAAAAGGAAATAGTATTACACAGATCCCTTCTCAGAGATCTTTGATGTTCACAGAGAAGCCCTTCCTGAAAAGGCAATTATTTTCTTCTTTGGTTTATCTTTGAGGATTGCCCCAATGGGATCATTTTGCATCCAAAGACCACCACAAAGTTCAGAGAGGGAAGGAGGGGCCTTCCTTTAAACTCTTGGTAAACCATTTGTATTTTCCAAAAGTTAGTTGACAATTACATGGTTCGGGACTTTCAGCCATAATTCTGTTGCAAAAATAATGAGAAACAAGCAGAAGTTAACAGGCCCGTGGTGACTGTCAGGGACGTGTGGTTCTTGTTTGAAATCAGTTTCCACAGATCTTCATGTGAGATTAATAAGGAAAATGCCCCCATCTCGGTTTCCACAAGGGACACTGTCTAAGGTACAACGTGGCTTCTCATGGAGTTGTTTTGGGGGATATCTTACCTCCTCTGAATGGCTACTGCGTGGGAATCAGAGTTCCTCGATTAGGCTAAGCAAATAGGGACTGCGATTTCATCTCTATTTTTCTCTATTTTTTACTAAATACAATCATTTCAAGAACATGGATTTTAAAATTAAAACAGATACAGAAAGTGAAATGAATGAGAACTAACCAACCCCTTCCTTGAATCTCTCCCCAAAATATCCCCGTCGAAATGTCTTTTCCTATATACACAAAAAGCATTAAAAAATTAATAAAAAAGGTTTTATGTATAGACCCAATCATATGCACATTGTTTGCTTTACACAAGCAGGTACATAAAATGCTACTGAGTTATTGGATTTTTCACTTAATATATCCTGGGGACTTTTCAATATTAGTACATACAGATCTACTGTGCTCTTTTTAGAATCGATATGCCACTTTGTTGTCTAGATTTATCATAATATATCTAACTAGTGATTTCTGTACTTTGTTATATATTGTAACAGTGTAAATTATCTGCATGCAGTTGCTGAATCAAAGGGTAATGCATTTTAAATTTTGGCAAATATAATAAGGTCTACACCTGTGAGAGTGCTTACTTTAAGGCAGTACTACTTTAGCTCTGTGTGCCTTCCTTTACACCTGGGGAGGGTGTGGTGCTCACCTTTCCATGTTAGCAGAAAAAGTAAATTAAGGATAGAAACTTGGGATCTAACCAAGGTGTTATGTTAGTCAGGGTCCTCACATGAGCAGAAGGTACACTCACCACTCACATTAAGATCATCTGAGAAGCCATCAGCTACAAAGAGCCAATCATGATGATCGGGTGTATACAGGGAAAACTCCAGCATGGTGCGACTACCAGGGCTGGGAACAGTGGCTGAGTTGTTACCACCCTGAGCTGTAGTGCACAGAGGAGGGAGCAGACACTGACCTCAAGGGAGGCATGTCAGAAAGTCTACCCTTAGGGAGGCCCAGACATCGTAAGGCTCCCCGTTCTCACGTTACTGAGGTTCCCATTGGCTAAAACCAAGCAGAAGCTAGAGCATATGCCCCAATGGGGTTCATGCTGTCAGCCTCACAGGCAGGGCTGGAGATGGGAGACAGAGCCCAGAGGCCAAAAATCCAGTCTCCCAACACAGAAGCCATGTCCAGCATAGCTCTGGTTTCCAGAATGACCCTCCCCAAACCAAATGAGGACCCATGCAATCCTTACATGTCTCTAGGAGTAAAGCCGGTCATTTCTTTTGGTAAAAAATGACTGTGTCCATTACCTACCTATCTCACTTTGGAGGCTCTCTGAGGCGAAGGACTGTGTCTAAGTCACCCCACTTTCCACAGAGCCCGTAGCAGTGCCTGGCACAGACGAAGGGCTTCATCCATAGCTGCTGAAGAAAAAATGAAATTAAATGTGATCATTGCTTTCATGGAATGAGTGTCAGTCAGGTCCAAAGAGCACTCTAAAGAGTAACAACCTAGATTTACATGAACAAAGAAGAGAAAGTGTCACCAAGGAAGGCTACAGAGTGCACAGATGTGGAGACCATCAGCCTGGGGCTCAGAAGATTGGGGAAAGCGGGAGTGGACACACTTATAGCCTAGAAAGTCACTGAAATCTCCGAAATTCCTCCCATTAATCATGCTCTCTACACAGGTACACCCACATGCTGGGGACTCACCATGCAAGAGAACCCTCCAGAGGAGTGGAGGTGAGCACTGTGTCAGCTCTGGGGTCTCACTGAGATGGGGAGCGCAGCTGTTCTCCCAAGGACATTTCACATGCTTTGTACCATACCACCAGCACTTTGTTCACAATGAAGAAATTGGCTTAATAGCAATATATAATATCAAGTTTAGAAATAAGAAACTTTTTTTTCCTGCTACACGTTTATGTATGTAAAGGTATATTCAGCAACTGTAGGTTAAGGGCCTTGCTGTCCAGTGGCCTGTGGGGCTTGGGCCCTGTCTTTTGCACCCACGGTGTTCAGAGCCCAGAGTGTGATATGCATAGAGACTCAGGAACTAGGAGCTCAACACATCTCTTTCCTTTTCTAGGTTGTGCCTGATCCATCTCATGTTTTTTAGATGCAGTAAGGACGTTGGTTCTCACTCCCCTGCCACCTATGAGAGAGCTTGAAAACCCACATGGTAGGACAGGATAGACAATTTGCTGTGGGACCAACCAGGGCTCAAATCACAGCTGTGCCATGTCTAATTGATAACCTCGAGCGTGACTCAGCTTCTCAGGGCCACCAGGTGGGTGTAATGGGATGCTGCAAACTACAAATTCACTGACACCTTTCCCTCAAGAAGTGTGCTCTAACTAAAGTCAAATGATGGGCCAGTAGATTTAGATGTGTGATTTCAGGAGCATCTTGTAGAAAAAGGTCAGGTAGCCGGGCTCGGTGGCTCAGCCTGTAATGCTGCACCTTTTGGAGGCTGAGGTGAGTGGATTGCCTGAGCCCATGGATTCGAGACCCACCTGAGCAGGTGAGACTTCATCTCTACAATAAATCAAAAAATTAGCCGGGCGTGGTAGCGCGCACCTGTAATTCTGGCTACTCGGAAGGCTGAGGCGAAAGGATCGCCGGAGCCCAGCAGGTCGAGGCTGCGGTGGCCGGGAACGGCCACTGCACTCCAGTCTGGGCGACAGAGTGAGACTCCAACTCAGAAAAAAAAAAGAAAAAAGAAAAAAGTCAGGTGATCATGGGAGCCAACATTCTCCTCCAAATGTTCTTATCCGTGGGATGTGGGAATTTCATCTTAGTACTTTGTGGTGTTTGTCTCAGACACATTAGAAAACAATGGAGGAAAACACAAGTATACATTCCCCTTCCACCCTTCTGTGTCAGTTGGCATCTCTACCTGTTGTAGGAGTGTATTTGAACCACAGATGTGGGGTGTGCATGGCCATGCGACACCCAAGCCTCTCACTCTCGCTCACCCATTAAGGGTCTTTTAGGAAAGGAACACCATCAATACTTTTTTCAGGAGCCCACCTGTCAGCTCCACCCACTTGATGCCCCTCCCACCCATGGGGCGTTACCTATCCCACCAGCCCCTCTGGAGCTTCCCTCCCACCTCTTGCTTGGCTTTAACCACATCAACCTTGAATTGTTTGCCATCTTACATGCCACTTAATTCGTACTATACAGATAATTACAATATAAATTATTAAATATTTACCAGGTAACCATCTTACTGCTAACAATGAATGGCACCACTGAAGGCTGTTCCTACAGGGCACGGTCCACAGTCCACGGTTCATAGCTTGTACCCTGCTGTATTCCTTGACCCGCTGTGCCCCAAGCCCTTCCTCCAGCCTTCCCTCCAGCCACACAGAACCCTCCCTGGGGAGCCCCAAGGCTTTCATTTTTCTTCCAGGACGTGCTCTCTCTTCTGCATCTGTTCCTAATGCCCCAACTCCCAATCCACCTACACCCCAGGGTCACCTTTAGTTTTCAACTTGGAACTTCCTTCAGAAACCCTTCTGACCCCTGCCATGCACTCAGTCTGCTAGGTCACTCCCAGCACACCCAATTCCTCTGTTAGTGCTTCCCCTACTTCTTTTTTTTTTAAGCAACAGAGTCTGGCTCTGTCACCCAGACTGGAGTCTGGAGTGCAGTGGTACAATCACAGCCCACTGCGTCCTTGAATTCCTGAGTTCGGACAATCCTCCTGTATCAGCCTCCTGAGTAGCTAGAGCTACAAGCAGGTGCCACCACGCCCAGCTAATTAAAAAAAAATTTGTAGAGAAGAAGTCTTACTATGTTGCCCAGGCTGGTGTTGAACTACTGGGCTCAAGCAGTCCTCCTGCCTCAGCTTCCCAAAATGCTGAGGTTACAGGCATGAGCCACTATACCCAGCTAATTTTTTATTTTTGTATTTTATTTTGTAGATGCCAGGGTCTTGCTGCGTTGCCCCAGCTGGTCTCAAACTCCCGGCCTCAAACAATCCTTCCACTTCAGCCTCCTGAGTAACTAGGATCACAGGTCTGCCACCACACATGCCTCCTACATTAATGTTAATGCATATTTAACTCTGACTTCCCCCACCAGACTATAAGACCTAAGAGGGAGGAGCTACATCTGTCTGATTCTTGTTATATTCCCAGGTCTGCCATTCTGCATGTCCTGTAGAAGATACTCAATAGACAACTATGGATTCAAGTTCTAAGCTAAAGACACAGGACACTGGGTGCTGGCTGGTATTCCTTTCCCTTTGCTGCTGTGGCAAGTAACCACACACTTAACAGTTCAAGTGAACACAGATTTATCACCTCACAGTTTAGGAGGCCAGAAGCCCAAAGGGGAACTCAAGAGGCTCAATCAAGGTGTTGTAGGCTGCATCCATTCTGACATCCCTGGGGAGACTGCAGTTCCTGCCTTGTCTGAGACTCCTGGAAGCCATAGCATGTGACTGTCCTGCCCATGTCCAAACCAAGCATGGGACCAAGTCTTCTCATGGTCCTTTCTGCCTCTCTCCCACTTCTAAGCACTCCATGATGACACTGGCTCCATCAGTCAGGACACTCACATTTTTGACTGTGCATTAATGTAATCTGACTGAGTTATATCTTTAGTTTCACCTGAACTCTTCACTCTCCCTTCCCAGATTACCTCACCTATTGGAGGTGGGGGGTGGCCATGCTGGAGGCTGTCATACGCTTGTCACAGAACATTGCTCTCTCACTCCTATCTGTGTCTGTAAAGTGAGAGAGGACTTAGTGGGCCTCCATGGAAACTTCTCTCTCTAGTTCAGAAAGCGCAGATAATGCTCATTTATTAAGCAGAGGCATTCTACTCCTCCCTCTTGGGTAAATTATGTCTGTCACTCTAAGTCATGAAGCAGAGCTACGGGGGAAGACAGTGGTTCTCAGCCACAGCAATGACATGTGACTTGGATTTGATTCTTGAGCTAGTTCTTTTGCTTTTGTTTTTGGTGTCCTAGCATGCTTATGGTTTAACAGCAGCCATTTTGACAAAGGAAAGGTTTGTTTAGTGCCTCAGTGTTTCATTGGTGCATTAAGGTGGAAATGGAAGGTGACCTTTATTCTAAACCATGGGAAGGGCAGTTGGGGATAAGGCTGGATCCATCACAGAGGCAAAGCATGTGAGAGAAAGTGAAAGGCACGTGGGGAAGATGAAAAGGAAGCAAGCTGGGACAGAGGGATACTGGGCTCTCCTCCCTGTTGAATCCATGGTGAAGATGCAGTACCCAGACAGAGACAGATGTGCTAGTTGGGTCCTTGGCAGGGAGAGCAAAGAAAGTTCAATGAAAGGAACATTCGCAGAGAGGTATGGGTGATTAGAGGCACCAAGAGATGGTACAGTCTCCACAGCCATCACCAGAAGGGATGATCAGGAGAGGGTCACTGGAAAAGAGGAGCCACCATCTACACCACGGCCTCATCTACATGCCACTTAAGTGTGATGGAAATACTCGGCTTCTCCTTGCTTCATCGCTATTGCTCTTCTATTGGCAAACTCAACCCTGGCGAGTGAGATTGTGCCGAGATCTGAAGGGAACAGTCCCCCGAAAGGAAGCACATGTACATGGAGAACAATGAATGAAGAGTGAGTTCCTTATGTGGGGACTGTCGCTGTTGCACCTGGATGTAACCTGGGTGAAACATCATCTTTCCTTGGCACTGTGCTAAAGGGGACACACATGATGGTCTATGGTCTATTTTGGGAGAACTTGACCCAAAACTTGGCCCAGGGTAGAGCTGTGTCTCAGGCTCTGCTTCAAAGCCCGTACTGTATCTACTGCCTAAGTACTGTGGTATTGGATACTGGCTTTGGTTGGGAGATTCTCAGCAGAGAATCTGTCAAAGCAGTGTTTTTTGTTTGTTTTTGTTTTTCTTGTATAATCCCTGAATGATTGAGTGCCATTTAATTCTGGAAGGAAAACCTCAACTGAAGGTCTTTTTTTAAAAAAAGCAATATTTCGTCCATCATATTGATGTGGTAGCAAGACACTATTGGAATGCATTTTAAGTATTTTTATTAAGCATATATAGACAAAGAATACTACCTAACACAATTACTAATTACTAATGAGTTTGAAATCTTAGTTTTTCTAAATTGCACATCCTGGGTTAAAATTCTTACCTGGCCCTTACTATAATATGACTTTAGCATACTACTTAAATGATTTTCACATGACTTTTTGTGCTTATGAAATTGGGTAAATACACCATAAAATTGTTGTTAGGATTAAATTATTTAACAGACCTGAAGTACTTAGAAAATGTCTGACCTAGGGTAGATACCTAGGACTGCTGAACCAAATGGTAGATCCACTTTTAGTTCTCTGAGAGATCTCCATACCAATTTCTATAGAGGTTGTACTAATTTACCCTACCCTAAGGAACAGAGGCCATTATACAAAAAAGAGACCTGCACCCACATGTTCATCACAGCACAATTGCAAAGATGTGGAATCAACCTAAATGTCCATCAACTGATCAGTGGATAAAGAAAATGTGGTATATATGCACCATGGAATACCACACAACCATAAAAAAGAATAAAATCATGTCCTTTGCAGCAACATGAATGGAGCTGGAGATCATCACCTTAAGTGAACTGACTCAGAAACAGAAAAATCAAACACTGCAAGTTCTCACTCATATGTGGGAGTCACAAAGATGAAAATAAGAGATACTGGGGACACCTATAAGGGTACAGGAGGGAGAAAGGCTAAGGTTCAGAAACTACCACCAGAGCACAATATTCACTTTCTGGGGAATGGGCCACCTGAGACCCAATATCCACAACTATACAATATGTCCATGTAATGAATATGTATCTGTACCCCTGGGATCGTCAAAAGAAAAAAAAAGTCTGACCTATATTAAAGATTAAGAACACAATCAATGCTATTATTACATAGCTTAACAAAAATTACTTATGCTTTTATTCAGCAATCCTTTAGTGAGCACTCACTTTACGGAAAGGTATAGAGAAATTAAGGAACACCAGAATTTAGTAGGAAAAACAAACATGTCCCTACAGACTGGCACATGATGAGACAGAAGGAATGACAGAGGTTTGGTTTACGTGAGCCATCTCCATTAACTGAGGCTGTCACAGATTAAGACTGTCCAAGTATAGATTAGGATATGAGGTAGGCAGGAGGGGGAAGCATTGACTAGACAGTGCCCCCGGAGTTTGTAATAATTACTGCAACTGCTCTTTATCACTTACTATGCTCTCCATTTTTATTTCTTTGAGGTTTTATTTAGTTAGTTTTTTAACTATTTGAGAAAATAGCTATGGTTTTACAGAATTTGCTTTATGGTAGCAGCTCAAAGGTATGAGTCCAAGTGCTGGTGCCACCTCTTGCTGGTTTTGCAATGGATGGGGCCCTCTCTGAGCATTGGTCTCTCATCTGCAGAGTGAACCCAGTACACATCCCCTTTTGCTGCCCTCATAGAACATGATGAGGACCAAGTATGCTGAACGGATGTGCCAGTAGGAGGTAGATATCAGACACACTTGAGTTTGCATCCTGACTCTGCCACTCACTAGCTGTACAAACTTGGCTAAGTGTTTGGCTTCTCTGAACCTCATTCTCTTAATCCGTGTAATGAAAATAATTATACTTATCTTCTGAAGATTCCTTTGAGGACTCGTTGAGATTGTGTGTACAAAATTCTTAGCACATTACCAAGTCTATGGCTTAATTAGCTCTTTTTAATTAACTATTTCTTTTACTGCAGCTTGGGTAGTAACATATCAGAGGTATCAAACAAAGAAACAATTTTGCTTCTAGAATTTACAGCAGGATCTCCACAGAAGGGAGAAGCCATGCGTATTCGTATCTGTCCCCTGGCTCAGCCAGATGACTGAGGAAGTTCTGAAACATTGGAGTTCAGACAAGCAATGTGGAAAGGCAAGACATTGCCCCAGATTGTGCCTGTAACATATGCAGAAGCAGATAGGCCTTATTGTTCATCATTTAAAAGGGAGGATTTATTAAGCAAGATAAGGATCTAGAATTGATGATGCGTTCTGTTCCTGTTTCTTATGCAATGTTTTCACGTTGCTAATAATTCACATCTCTAGAGTTACACGGGCTAGATCAGTCTTCCCTTTCAGAAGACACATGAAAGAGTGCAAGGAATTGCAGACACCCAGAAACAATGGCAGGAAGCCAGGGAATTTGCCTAAAAATTGAAGCTGAGTCAAATAGGAAAAGTCTTCGTAACCAAGAGCAGCCAGACAGCATCTATTGTAACTTTGCCACAAAAGAGACCCTGTTACAACACCGAAGCCACCAGTATCCAAAACTGTAGAATTTTGCCAAAAGCACAGAGGAAAACTCATTTCCTGTCTGTCACTGAACTACCAACTTGCTGTAATCTTATGACTGGTGTGACTTTCAATATAGATAAATAATGTTGCTTTTAGAAGATAACACCACCAACAGTACATTCAAGACTCAAAATGTGGTTATTTTCTTATTTAATATTCAATTAAAATTATATATTCTTTTTTAGAGTTGGCCTGTATGTTTTATATATGTACATGAATACACATGTATGCACAGGTACACACACACACACGCACACACACACACACACACACACACACACACACACACACGTTAAATGGCAATTTGGAGGGCATAAAGACATAGTTTATGAGAGCTAGAAGAACGCTAATATTGCCTTAGTCTAGGTGTCTCCTTTCAAGGATGCTAATATTGAGTCCAAGAGAGCATGACAATTTGTAGAAGGTCTCTCAGTTAGAAGTAGGACATGAACCACAAGATCTTCTTTTTTTTCCTTTTACTATTCTACTATATCATGCTGCCTTTCAGCTCATGGTAAAAAATAAATAAAAAACAAAACCAATAAAAACTCACCACGCCCCCCAAAAAAATGACAGTTCAAGAAGACAGGACTAACTGAATGCCCAGGAAACATATTTACTATTTTGGATGTTGGAAACACCATAGTTGGGGAGGCCATGTGTGCTAGTTTGTCAAGAATAGTTTAGGTTTGCACCTGTTGGACTGTCGTAACAATAATACCCTCAGAAATGTGCTGATTTGGAAGATAAGTCATATGCTCACCCTAATTAAAGCACAAGTTTCATGTTGTATGTCAAGATCCATATTTCACTTGCAAAGAATCTGAAAACATATCCTAAAACTTGACTTCCCAGAACGAAATACATAAAAACTGTCCTGAGAGTTTGAAATTGAAAAAGAGTGATACTATGTATTTGAAAATGAGCAAGATCCTCACCAAAGTAGAGCTAACCCTGTCCAAGAGATCCAAGAGACGTGTAGTTTTGCAAAGTGTCTTCAATGTGAATTGTGATTCTGTTTTTATTTTTGTTTGTTTTTAACAGACAAAATGAAAATACATGAAAGAGTAGTAAAGACATGCTGTAATTTAAAAAACACAATTGTGAGTTGACACTCAAGTTCATGTTTACTGGCAGTATTTCTCTGGGCCTTATTCCCATCATTTATAAATAAAGGGAATGAATTAGACTATCTCTTTCTTTCCAGTCCTATTTTTAGCTCAAGTTCATGTCTTAATGCGGTGTGTCTTTAGAATAGACTTGGGTTCACGTTTTAGCATGGCATGGCTTGAGGATAGGCTCAAGTTCATGTCTTAGCATGGCGTGCCTTAAGGCTAGGCTCAACTGTCTTGAGGCTAGGCTCAAGTTCCTGCTTGAACGTGATATGTCTTGAATCTACTGGCAGTATTTTGGGGGGCCTTATTGTTACCATCATCTATAAAATAAAGGAATGAATTAGACTATCTCTAATCAGTTCCAATTTTAGACTCCCATGAACTTCTTAATGAATTTTCAGTTTTGTGTGTGTATTACCCATTCACCCACTAATTAGTCCCAAGTTCTTGATGAGACAAGTATTTTCTCAAAAATTTCAGAAGGAGGAGAAATAAGTCACAAAATTCTCTGGATTTTGGTTCTGGCATTAATATAGTCTAACAACATCAAGTTTGAGCAAAGAGGTCCATCTTCATCCCAGTGTCCTGGCTGCGACAAACACCACTTGCATGTCTCATGTTAATTTTATGGATTCAGTGGCCAACTAAGACTCTGCCCATGGGTATGGGACAGACAAAATTGAGACATGTGGCGTGGTCAATCAGCCCTGCTCTGCCTCCTTCCCAGTTGGTTCAGACCATGGCCCAGCAACTCATGTTGACAATGGAGAATACTGAGACAATGATGGCATAAAGAAACCTAGCTTCATTTTTCCAGCCTCAATTGTTTAATTTTAATGAGAAGTCCAAAGGTCAGTTACTTTTTGACTGCTTGTCTGGAGAGAAAACTGATACTGAGGTAAGACTGGTTGTATTGAGCTTTCTGCATACACAGCAAATTGGCTTTCTATTTATAGAGAATGTTTTTAATTAGTGTTTGCATTGTGCATTAAAATTGGGCATCTATAAATAGTTAACAGATGTGATGTTTTATACCTTAAAATTCAAGACTTTTTTCCTCCTCGTTTGATGTATTCTAACCCATAGCTCTCTGTTTACATGTTTGCTATTTTGGTTCTGTGTAATTCTAGAAATAACTAGTTTCAGACAGTTATGGTTTAGTGAACGCAGGGAATTGCTTTAGCTAAAATTATTGTTGCTTGTTTCTAAAACTCCTACAGAATAAATCTACGGTCTTTGGAACTGCAGAAGTTATTTCCAATGACACATACTATTTGCTGAAAATTTACGGTAGATTGACTCATGCATCTTTACATTGTACTTAGATTAAAATACTATAGCTTTGGTTGAGGGGTAGATGTGTCAGTGGCCTCTCTGTGGCTTAACAGTTTGTTTTGATAGGACAGAGAAAGTTTACCTAATTATAGAAGGCTCATTATTGGCTCTGAAGGAGAAAAAAAGTCATCTCAACATTGATTTCTTCTGGAAATGAATCATGCAGCTGCATAACTTTTAACATTGCTGTCTGTCTCCATCTGTGATCTTTTTTTTTTCTCTTTTAGTTAATGTGAAGTTTGTCATTTCGAATAATGTCTGATGTCTGGTTCCAGGCTATTTGTAGATTTATCCTACTCAACATGTGTCACTCATCTTTGTTTAGAATCTGAAACCTTCACCCTAGCAACCACTTTTGGTTTTACCCTTGCTTTTGCTTCATTGATGGCTCTGTGCAGATTATAATTGGCTCTCACAGTATGACTATGATTAATGGTGGATATCACAAGTCCATAGATGTACAGTAAATTGAAACTCTCAACATGAATTTATCATCCAGATAAATATTGGCTACATCTTATTTCAACAGATCCTTTGCCCATATTTCATAGTGGACAGCCCTTCCCTTTATTTTTATTAGAGCCTCTTGAAGAAACAATAGAAGGTTCAAAGTTTCCACCCCATGGACTTAACCTCGAAGTTGAAGCCAGAGACATCAGAATTCTTCCAAATATGTGTGTGTGGGGGGGAGTCTTAGCTTTCTAAATGATTGTAATCTTTATCTTAGTCTTTCATGATGTCTATGTGATGTTTATTTTGTTTACCTGCTTGTAAACAAACAAACAAAAAATAGATTTCAGCATCTTACTTTCTATCTAGAAGTCATTTCTTTTCATTTAATCCCAATCCTGAGCTATAAACTGTTTTCCTTTGGTCTCATGGGCTCATCAGGGGTCTCAGCACACAAAGAATCATAGAATGTTCTACCTCACCTTTAGATTTAAAATGAAGTGACCAGCATGGTTTCTACTTCAAGAACTCCATTAAGAATGTGATGAGGCCTTGGGAACAACATGCCTCTGGAAAGCCTCTCTGTGATGACAACTCTCCCAAGTAATCCAGCACTTCTACCTCAAACTCTATTCAATAATGCATTTTTAAAAAATATAAGCCGGGCTCGGTGGCTCAGCCTGTAATCCCGCGCCTTTGGGAGGCTGAGGTGAGTGAATTGCCTGAGCCCGCGGGTTCGAGACCCGCCTGGGCAGCGAGACCTCATCTCTACAATAAATCAAAAAAATCAGCTGGGCGTGGTGGCGCATGCCTGTAATTCCGGCTACTCGGAAGGCTGAGGTGGAAGGATCGCCGGAGCCCAGCAGGCCGAGGCTGCGGTGGCCGGGAGCGGCCACTGCACTCCAGTCTGGGCGACAGAGTGAGACTCCAACTCAAAAAAAAAAAAAAAAAAATATATATATATATATATATATATATATATATATATATATATATGCCAACAGATGTTATTGGGTACTATCTTAAAAGAAATAATACATCATCATCACAAAGGAGAGCCACTTTCAGATGAAAGAGTGTTTGTATCAGTGTACAGGGTAGACAGTTTAGGGGCATCTGAGCTTCAGGGAAGCAGTTTCACTGCTTTGCCTCTCTTGCCTGATGGGTAATGGATCAAGCAGCCAGAAAATCATGGACTTGTGTCAACTGTAGATGTTTAGGGCATGACTCCAAGCCAGAAGTGTGGCCATGGTCAACTGTCTTGAGCCTCTATGCGTACTCAGTAACCAACAATATATTTCAACACGTGCTGTGTCAAATCTAGCAATGAGCCTCTCAGACCAAGTCAGGAGAGTCTCAGTTGCAATTGGTGCCCCAGCAGGGACTCTTCCATTGGATTATAGGGGTCAGGAAGTAGGAAGGCACAAAGACTAAAGACCAAAATGCAATCTGGTAATTTTACTTTCAGGCTCCATTTTCATCTCCTTTTAGAACTAACGTATATATAATGAAATGTAAGTTTCTCAAATTTTTTCCCCTCTTTGAAAAATGTTTATGTGGAAAAACAGAATATATATTTTTTTCTTTCAAGGGTAAACCCTCCAAAAGCACCGGTTCATTTTCTGTGCTGATGCTCTCCAGTTTTCTTCATTTTATTGTAAAGAAAGACTATAAACTAATAGGATAAAACAAATGTTTCTGAGTGTTTAACATCAAGGGTATCATGCCAATTACAGTAAAAATCAGTTAGTCAAACACAGCTCTCAGTAACAGTGCAAATCAATGAGAAGTCTGAATTGCCTTCTTTGATTTAAAAAAAGCATACAGAAATAGCAGAAAAACAAGCTTTTCTCATGGATGTTAGAAAAACTTGCTCTTCAAGATCAATTCTAGAGTTGGAAAAAATTTAATCTATCTTTATACATACATCCTTGTATACTACCATAGAATAAGAGTCAGGATTCTACACAATAACTCCAAATCCTTGGGTGCTCAACAATCAAAGAAAGAAGTGATCTTTTTAACATACTAAGCAGAGGAATGCATAATAGTATTATTAAAGTTTAGTTTGTTTTTAAATTGCTTTCTAAAAAACAAAAATTATCAAGTCCAAAGACCACATCCTGTCACTGTACTGTCTGCAGGGATTTGGTTCCTTCATAACACACAGTGGGTTCTCCTCGACCCCTGATGAGCCATAGGAGTTTTCTTTCAACACAGATTACAGGAGGCTGGTTCTGAAGGAGAAGCAACATCATCATCTCACCTGATTTCACCTAGAGATGAATTATACTATAACCTCCATCACTACTGTCCACCTCCATCAATGATCAGAGGATCCAATGATAAAAATCCAATTTTCTTCATTGGGGGGGAAGCAATGTAGCTGCTGATGACCTGGCTATTGCTAGGAGATCCCACGTGGCCTCGTGGCTGGAGTCCAGATACTGAGGCTGACTCGCTGACTGCCTGTGCTCAGGGTCCCAGGCACTGCAAGCATCCACGGAACCCAGGGTGGGCCACTTCACTTCCAAGTCATGCTTTCTTGGTAATCACAGCACCTGCCTACTTGGCTTTTTGAGAGAACTGAGCTCACATATGTAAAGTATTTGCAAAAGTGGATGTTCTCTAGCACTTCATAAGCCTCGGCTACTTTATTTTTGATCATCGGAAGTAAAGTATCTGATTGCAAAGCTCTTGTAATCTATAACTTCTAAGAATTTCCACATAGCCAAGTAGAAAATAGCCAGTTGTTTTCTTCAGTATGTTCCTGAATGTCAAGGAAAAAAATAAATAAAGTGCATTTGCCTCTACAACTTTGGTTTAATTATAAATCCACAGTTATCTATTGAAATTACCTTATGGTTGACTTAAAGCAATCTGATTTCTTCAGAAGTTGGTTAATATGGTAAAGAGACTTTCTGTCCGAAGAGAATCTGATAAACCATCAGATAAAGACTGTGAGAAACAATGCATACACATTTATAGTCTGATTAAATGTCTGGATGGAAATTTTTTTCTTGTGAAAAAGTTCTATATTTTTGACTTGGTAATTCATTCTACTTTAATAAAGCTGTTACCTCTTAAGACAGCACAAAATTAAATGAATGTATCATTCTAAGAACAGTCCATAAGGAAAATGTATATTTTTGGAGATAAAAAGGCAGATAATCAGTCCATGTCCTGGCCCCTGATGCATGGGAGCTCTCTGTCCCCGTGGAGAGATATTCTAGTGATTCTGCCCTGAATGTGTTGACATGCGTGTCACCGCCTGTGTAGGTCAGGTAGCTGTGATCTGCCCATCACCCCTGCACTGCCCTATTGATTAAGCCAATTGATTTTAAGCCAATCTAAAAAATCCTGAGAAGTCTTGCTACCACAAGAAGGACTAAAGTATTAATACTTGGACTAAGAACGAGCTAGAGCAAAGGAGAAAACTAATTGCTTTTTTAAAGAATTAATCCTCACTTTTATCCTTTTTCTAAAGCTAAGTGTATAAATGAAGCATGTGTGTCTTTCAGTGATTTTGACCGAAATGGGCTTCCAAGGGGGAGGGGTAATACCTGAGAAATACAAAAAGCTGCTTTCATTGACTTGTGGACATGAGGGGTCTGTAATAAAATAAAACTTAAAAGCATAATGAATCAATTTTCAGAACTGAAATAAATAAAAGCATGAATTACAAAGAATGTGCCTGTTTATGGTTCTGAGATCACTGTCTTAGGTAGCATTTGGATTACTACAACTTTTTTCCCGTTCTAGTGATACAGTAAAAAAAATGCTCAAATGGCAAATTAGAAGATCGAAATCCAAGTCTCTACAATTTCTCAGCAATTTGGCTGAAGGAAAGTCTCTGAACATACCCGAGCTTCAGTTACTAGAGTTATAAGGTGAGGTTTCCAAGAGGAAGATAGAGATCATGCATCTCATGAAAATGTTGTCATCCATGTCTCAAAACAGCAACAAAAAAACATCCTGCTGGGGATGCAGAGGTCTAAGTCTGAGACTTGATTACAAACAAGCGTGCCCAGCACACAGTTCGAGCCAAGTCACTGTTCGATGAACGCTCATTAACGCGTGAATGAATCAATGAATGTGTAGAAAAGACTGTGAAATTTAACCCCAGCACAAGGGGAAAAAAACAATTAAAATGGATATCCCATTAAGAGAACCAGTGACATCACCTTCATTGTGGATGGTGATGACATTATGTAAGTTGGCGATGTCTTAAATATATAACGTACACATTACTTAACACGCTGAAGGAACATGGCAAACAATAATGGCAAAGGTTCTGAACCTCATGCAGCTCTCCCTCAACTGCTGTGTGATACTGGGCAAGTTGCTTAAACACTCTGTGCCTCAGTTTTCTCATGTGTGGAATGCGAAAGATTTCAGTTTTATTATGATGTACTAAGCATCAAAAGAGACAGTTGAGGCACTTAGCAAGATAAAGTATCTTTCTGGGGTAACTTTGTTAGCAGCTGAGCACCTGGTGATAGAAAATTCACTGGAATGGCAAAATTCCAGTGATTATTCCCATCTATAAGATTATCAAAACTATTGAAGTTTCTCATTTTTAAGCAAAATTCTTTTGACTTGATGATTGCAAAACATTTTAGCCGGTATGGCCCTAGCAATATCTCATCATTTTAGCTAGAGCTTATAAAACACATGCATTGTTTACAGGAGGTCAGATGCCAGCCACATTATGAAGAATAGTGATAGTCTTCACATATACTGAGCTCACAAATATGTCTCACATTATGCCATCGAGGCTATATCACTGGTCAAAACTACTACCAGTCCGGGCTGCCAGACAAGTAATCTAAAATAAAAACAACTTTCAGTGTCCAAGGCATTATCTCATTTAATTTTTAAAGTTACCATAGCTATCATCACTGGTCTTAATTCCTACGGTCTGGATTCAATTCCTGGTTGTGGCATTTATTAGTTACACAAATTCATTATGTTCTTTAAAATCCCAAGTCTCCATTTCTTTACAGAGGAATGAAAGTCTCAGGTGAAAATATGTCTGTGAAACAAATTATAAATAGTTGAGTGAGCCAGTGTTCTCTCTTGAGGTGAGGTGGTGATGTTTTGTGCCATTCCATCTTTAGGGGAATGAAAAATAAGTATAATTACCTTTTAATTGAAAGATATGCTGCTGGTGGCAACAGTTACCTTATGGAAAAAGAATATTTCATTTTAGACATTATTAGGCAAATTTAGTGGAAGGCAAACAAGCAAGAAAGCTAAAATCTCTGCAAATGAAAACCCAAACCACAAGAAGACTATGGAGTTTCTCTGGCAACTAGGAGAGTATGAATGAGGGGACTTGGAACTCAGAAGAGAAAGAAGGGTGAAATCCAGTGAACAACATCCAGAAGGAAGGCACAAAGAAGTGCAGGAGACATTTGAGGAATAGAATGGGGAGGAAGGCCTTCTACTTGACTTTAAGTGGTGTGATGTGCCGTGAAGTCATAACCGCGGCATCCTCAGCCTTTCAGGAGAAACGTGCTATGTAAACCAGTCTTGTGTGGGCAGTGGCCCAGGGCACTGTAGAGAGCCCGTGTTCCATCTGGGGTGAGGGTCGTGGGGCCCCAGTGTCCCGGGAAGGGCCAGGGTGTTGGTGGATATGGGTGGCCCCAGGCAAGGGCAGTGCAGGGGCCAAGGGCGAGTCCCAGGAACACCCAGCAGCCTCTGAGAGGGCAATGCTCTCACAAAGTCCATTTTATTAAGGATGGAAGAGTGTTAGGACCCCTTGAAGCAGGGAAACTGGAGGAATCTCAGGAGGTAACATCTGGCTCTTTGTTCTGTGAGAGGAAGGACTGTGCATGAGGCAGGGAGTTGCAGTTCTCAACTGGGCTTTGCAGTCAAGAGTTGGGGCTGAGCCTAACTTCATCACTTTCCCCTGAAGCCTGAATAAGTTGCTAAACCTTTCCACAGCCAGTGCCCCATTTGTGATAACACTGACCCCTTGGGTCATGGAATGAAAAGTGAAGTAAAGGCCTCTCTACGATGACTTGCACACAGATGAACTTACACAACGACCTCTGTTTTCTCCTACAGTTCTTGATGTTGTTGACTGACTTGAAATGATTTACAGTGGTCCCCTTGTCCACGGGGGATAACTTCTAAGACCCCAGGGTGCCTGAAACCACAGATAGTACTAAACACTATATACACATACCTATGGCAAAGTTTAACTTATAAATTAGGCACTGTAAGAGGTTAACAACAACTACTGATAACGCAGTATTATTACAATATGCCAGCCTCTCTTCTCTTGTGCTTCAAGGCCACTGCTAAGTAGAATAAGGGTTATGTGGACAAAAGCTCTGCAGTACTGTGGCAGTCTATCTGGTCACCAAGATGGTCACTAAATGACTAAGGGGTAGGTAGTGTATATTGCATTGATAGGCTGCACAAGGCAATTCACATCCTGGGCAGAGCAGAGCAGAGCCGAGTGAGATTTCATCATGTTACTCAGAAGGGCACCCGATTTAAACATGAACTGTTTATTTCTGGAATTTTCCATGTAATTCTTCCAGGCCACAGTTGATCATGGGTAGCTAAAACTACTGAAAGTGAAACTGCAGATAAGGGGTGGCTAATGTATTTTAAGAATGCAAGTTGTGAGTGCCATTACTCATCATGGAGATTCTTCCGTGTCAACAGATGGCAAGCCAGCCTTGTGGGAATGTTTGTATTTTATAATCTACATGCTGAAGATGCTCACCAAGGAAGCAAGTAACAGGCAAGGAGTCGCTTGGCAGAGACACCATGGATGGAGATGGCTGGAAGGATGGAACACAGGGTCAGTGTGGAGCTGAGAATGGTGGGTCCTACGGCACCAGCCTGCCTGTGTCCTCAGCTCCCAGCACTGCCTGCATCCCTCTAGCTGGGAGGCCCTAGATTCTCACTTCCATCTTCTAGGATGCAATCCTGTCTCTAGAACCAATGTGTTTTTTAAAAAATGAGTGCAACAGAAAACTCATTTTTTTAAAAAAAATTTCTCTGTGTTGTATAAATTGTGACAATTGCTCTTGCAAGCTTTTGGATCCTTTGACATAAAAAGTAATCATATGAGTAAAAGATGTCAGCATCTGTGCATGTTATGAAATGGACATGTTAGAGTCATTTCTGGGAACACAGACAAAGAAGGATATTTTCTTGATGACTAAGTTTAGATCTTCTCACAAGTATTTCATGAAAACATGTCTTGAGAATTACACATCATGTAAGTGTCCTAGCCCTATGATGTGAAGTTTCTCAACATAAACAAACCATGGAAAACAGGAACATGGCATTCCCAGGCATGGGCTGCCCAGCAGCAATGAGATAAATGTTTATCTCCAAGAGGCAGCACATACTTTCCCAGGAATGGGTCACATCTGTGTCTTATCGGTTTGGAACATGCCCGATGGCCTTTCATGACTTCTGTACTTCTGTGTTGCTATTACACAGACACAGGGTCAGCCACACACCGTTCATTCTGTGGGATCTGTGATGTGGGGCTTCTTGGAAGCGGGGGCATAGAGATAGTACTTACCCCGAAGGACACTCACCCAACTTTCATGTGCAGCTGGATAAAGTCAGGGTGCCTGTAAGTGACTCAGCCCTGTCCATCAACTTCTTGGGTGCATGTTTCGCAAGCTTCGTGCTGAGCTGTCTTCAAAAGACAGTACAGGTCTCAGTCTTCACATTTGCAAAGGGAAGAGCTAAGAGCTGGAATGCATAAATCATCATCTCAAAAGCAAAACTTGTGATGGAGTTGAAAACTGGCCCCAGGTCTCTAAGATGTCAAGTCATGACTCTTGTTTAACATACTCTATTAAATATATTCAACTTAATCATCTATTTGTCCTAGAGAGCATAAAGCAATTTAAAAGCGTTCATGTATTTGAGCTGACTACAAAGAATAAAAATGTCTTGTCAAAAAGGAAAAAAGTGCTATTAAATATCAATTTCCTTTTTTTTCTTATTGCTAAAAGCATCCAAGAGTCTTCAGGTTATAAACCTGCATATGCATCCTCTTTGCAGAGTTGATGAGTGACTGAATCTTATTAATTCTTTCTTTAAAATACCTTAACCATTTTTTTCTTCTCACTTTCTATTTTGTGAGATCACATCCACTCCAATGGCTTTAATTAGTAAATATGTAGATGATTTTCTAATCTATACCTCTGGCTGTTACTTCCTTTGAGCCACCAGATACCTTTCCTTGAATATTCCAGAAGAGTGTTAAACTCAACATATCCAAAGTTCAATTCATCTACTTTTCCAACTTTTCCCACAGTTTGCATTCCTCGTCTCAGTAAAACACCACATCCAATTGTTCAAGGCCAGAACCTAGGACCACCCTGACGCTGTCCTCTCCCTCACCTTTCATTTCTGAAGAATCTATAAATCTTGTCACTTCCCCCTGTGTTCATATCTCTTGAATCCACGTGCTTCTCTCTAACCCCATTGTCACTGATGTCCAGGGCATGCTTATAAAGTCAGGCACTGGAGGATGCCTAGTCAATACCCACTCTTGCTTCCAAAGCTCTAATTAACCTAATTAAAATACATAATCTCTTAGTCTCTCTGGCTGCTAGCCTAGGCCATAAGTCTGACCAAGATGGAAGCAGATCTCGCCCCAGAAGTCTTTCAGGAATATTCTTTAAGGAGGTGATTGGCTTGGCTGCCTTGTTCCATCTGCCCATCTTCTGCTATTTGCAGCCCTTTCCCTCATCCTACTTAGGATGCAGGAGCCAGGTATAAAATCATAGCAGCCTTTTTATGACCATGAGGAAAAAACCACAGCAAAACACAGAGAAACCAGAAAGTATTATAGATGTCTTAGTTTCTGGTGATAATACCATGTTACAATGTAAGAATTGTCTGCCTCTATAGATCTTATTATCTGAAACACACACACACACACACACACACACACACACACACACACACACACACACACAACGAACAACAAACCAATTCCTCTTATTTCATGAGCCATAACCACTGCTGGATTTCTGTGACATGAGGCCCAGGAAGCTCTACCCCAGTACATCTCTCATTTTCTGCTTTCATTTCCTTTAGCTCTCTTCTCTTTCTTAAAGCCATTCAGGACCCTGCTGCTCTTAGGCCATTCTCCAAACCCCAAGCAGCCTATCCACCACCTTTCAGGACCTAGTCCTTCTTGAAACTTAGGCTCCATTCATCCCATCAGGTTCCAGACTTGAGCCTCTGTGGATGGAGTTGATCCCTCACAGGCACCCTTGACTTCCCACCCATGACTTGCCTGTGCTCTTTTGTCTATGTGGAGGGTCTTCTCATTTCCTTCCCACTCTACTTGGCTACTTTGATAAGATTTCTGAAATACTGCTGAGGAAACACCCCTTAAAGAAACCTGTCTTGATCTACCAAGCTCAGGTCAGGTGCCACCCTTCTGGGTCCCCATGACAGCTACTTGCCTGGAATTTATCCACCTCCCCCTTGAATACTTTCCACACTAACCACTTCTATACTTCTCTGTTCCTCACTTAAATAGAGACAAGTCTCTGAAGAAAAGGACAGTGTCTCAATCACATTTGTAACTCCTTGGCTTATCACAGTATCTGATCAATAATATTATGTAGCTGTTGAATGAGAAGATGAATGAGTGAAAGTTCAAGACATATGTTTATCACTCAAGCTCAAACTCTCAACATGATATGTCTGTGCAATTATCCATTCTAATTCCTCCAATACTATTCAAGACATTGCAGTGTATAATTAATCACAGAACAACAATAATAGAAATCAAGAATTCGCCTCCAACTCTGCTATATCCAAAAGAAGGTACTGATTTCTTAAGTTAAAAAAGCTGGAGACACCTGTGCTCTTTCATATAACTAATTATTGTAATTAACTTTATAATTAGGTCTATTTAAGTAATACAATTTAGTCATATCTATTACTGTTTTATTTTACCTGGTTGCTATCAATTATTTCGGCTGCAAATCTTCACCTAAACACATTAACTCAGGGCTGGAAGAACCAAAAACAATCCTAAGATTTCTGACTTACTGAATCTACAAAGACTTCTTCCAAAAATAGAGGCAAAACTCAAGTTGTCAGTTTGACCATTTCCAGGCTTATAAACACTGCTTGAGAATTATAAACATTCCAAGAGTACTGAAATGCAATTTTCATGATAGGTTTTGTTAAAGTTTTATGGAGGTATGAATTATACATCATACAATTAACTGATTGTGTGAAGAACTGAGTTTTCCAGTACATTGATATAGTTGTGCGATTATCTCTGTAATCCAGTTTTATAACCCAGCAATCACCTCCAAAAGCCCCATGGTGTCCTCTTACAACTGATCCCTGCTCCCACCCTCAGCTCCAGGCAGTCTCATATCTGCTTTCGACATATAATGTTGACTTTTCTAGAAATTTCATGTAAAAGGAATCATATAACATGTAGCCACTTGTATCTGATTTTTTTTCCACTAAGCCTAGTGTGGAGAGGAGACACTAGCCAGATGTTTGTTCCTTTTATTATTGAATAGTGTTTCATTGCATGGGCACACCGCATTACCTTTAAGTACTCCCTGTTGACGGATGTTTGTATTTTTTCCAAGTTTTGGTTATTATGAGTGATACTGTCATGAACAATCTTGTTTAAGTATTCGTGTGGACATATGCTTTGATATCTCTGAGGTAGATATCTATGAATTTAGTTGCTGGGTTATGCTTTATTTTTATATTCCAACTTTTAGGAAGCTACCAAATTATTTTCCAAAATAACTGTGCCATTCTACATCCCTAGAAAGAATGAATAAGAGCTCCAGTTTACCACATCCAGCAAACACTCAGTACTGTTCCATATGTTCTGATTATTATGACTAGTCTTGCCTGTATATGTTGGTATCTCAAGGGAACTTAATGAGTAACAATCTTGAACATCTTTTCATATATATATTAGCCTCTTAACTTCATTGTTGGATGCCTATTGAAATATTTTGTCAATTTTTTATTTGGTTGTTTGTATTATTATTTAGTTAGATTCAAGACCACTGTTGGATGTATGATTTGCACATATATTCTTCAGTCTATAACTTGTCTGTTTTTTTATTTTTAATGGTATGTTTTTGAAGCAAAATTGTTTTAAATTGTGATGTGGTATAATTTATTAATCTTTTCATAGATTTTACTTTTGGCATAATATCTAAGAAACTTTTGCCTAGCCCTAGATCACAAAGATCTCCTCTTATGTTTTCTTCAATAAGTTTTATAGTTTTATTGCTTATATGTAAGCCTTTGATACATTTCGGGTAAATTTTTGTGGATAGTATGAGATGTAGTTCCAAATTTAAACCTTTGAGTGTTGTAGTTGCTTAGTTTTTCCAGTACCAGTTGTTGAAAAGACTCTCATCCACCCACTTATTGCTTTGGCACCTTCATTAACAGTTAACAATTGACGTGAGAATCTGTTTCCGAACTTACTAGCTGGTTATGTTAATTATTAGTTTATTTTCTACCCCATTCCTTACCAAGTCTGTCTCAAAGTTGCTGGGTTTTCTGGCCATCCCTGTGCTGATAAAAGCAGTTCCCACCCCTGAGAGGAAGGAGAGGTGGAGTTGGCATCATGCATGAAGCCTCGCACTTTCACTCTTCTTGCACAAAGCTGCAATGTCTTTTCAAGAATAAAAGCTTGTTTGGTGGGAACGGTGTATGTTATTTGAATTGCCCTGAAATCACCGTGACTCAATCTATACATGTAGCAAAATTGTACATGCATCCCATAAATTTGTACAAATAAAAAGAAAAAAATCCAAATACTTCCAACATCCTCTCTCATGTTTAGAGCCCTAAAATGGCTATTTTGATAATTTTATCTAGTTTTCTGGATGTTTGTTTAACTTAATATTGTCAAAGTTAAAACTTCCTCCCCAAGACTGATTGATAGAGAAAGAACATGCTGTTGGACCTCATCTCAGCACACCTACCCTCACAAGTTGCCTAAAATTGTGTTATAAAGTAGTTTTTGGAACCTAAGTGTTCATATGGCAGATTGAATCTACATGTTTATTCTCTGTTCTCAGTAACTAAATAAAAAAATAATAATCCACAATGGCAGAAACAAAACAAGAGGAGCAACAGAAAAGTGTTTTGGAAGCTAGCAAAGTATTAGACGTATGATTACTGCCTTAGCAGAACTGAGAAATGTGAAAACTGTCTATCAATGGAAACAGCAGAAAGATAAAAGCTGAGAATACATCAGAATTCAAAGGTCTTGGGAGCTGAAGGCACTAGTTTGAGTAGTGACAACATGAAACTGAAAAAAGAATATTGGGAAAGTCTTTAAAATGAACAATTGTGGCTCTAAATTCCCAAACCCACTGTGTACCTGAGTAAGAGATTGAGATTGTAACCCTGGGGTCTGGGGAATGTCAGTGTGGCTGAGGTGAGAGAGAGCCACAGAAGATTATGAGAAACTAAAGACAAAAAAGCAGTGAGATGCATAAATCCCTTTCTTAATTGGACTGCTAGTAGTGAGATGTGTGCCTCCCCCAGACAGGGGGTTAGTACCCTGAATACATCTTTCAGCTCAAGAAAAAAAGACATAAGATTTTGAGAATGAAGACTCTTCGCAGATCAGGCAAGTCACTACTGACCCACCCTACAACATGGTGTCACTCACCCCCCTCAGACATACCAAGCTTCCACATGCTGTTTTAGTGACTTCTTACTGGGAGCAGACTGGTGTAGAATATCCAGACATTTTACTAAAGTTGAAACAAGGAATATAAAAATTAAATGAAGCAAACTGAAAAAAAAGTAATTTAAGTTAAACAATGAGCAATGACAATCTTAGAGACAAAAGAGACCTTTGAAAAACTATATTGAATTGACTTAGAGAGCTAAATCACTGAATCAAATGCTATAAAGAAGGACAAGTCAGTGGACCTGACAGTAGCATTCAATAAGTATTTGCTGTATGAATTGATTCTTTATCATTATAAAGGAGGTTTATGTATAAATAACTTATAATGGTCTAATATAAAACACATATTCAATGGAAGAGTTTAAAGGTATTGGTGGAGAAATAGTCCACAAACTTAAAGATTAGTCCAAAAGATCTGACAGTCATTATAGATGATCTTAAAAGAGAGACAGAGAGGTGGAAGTGAAGAAATTATCACAAACTAACACAAGAAAGTTTATAAAACTGACAGGGAGTTATTTCCAGAACTTAATGGACCTATAGATAACCCAATGTGGTTAATGCAAAAAGGCCCACATGAAGCCCATGTTTACTGAAATTTTAAAACATATGGTAGAAAAAGAAACTCTTCAAAACTTCTAGAGAGAAGAAAAACCTTTTCTTTAAAAAGTGTAGAAAATTTCAATGACATCAAGTTTCTCAACAACAACACTGGAAGCTAAAAGAAAGTAAATCAATAACTTTACATCCCAGGGTGAAAATTGCTTTCCTCGTGAAATTCTATACCCAACCAAAATGTCACATAATTTGAAGGCAGAATTATTATATTTTCAGACATGCAATGTCTCAAAAATTTATTGGCAGTTAACTCTTTTTCATAAAACTAGCAGAGGACAACTCCACCCAAACAAAGGAAGAACCCAAGAAAACAATGTAGATACCAGAAAGGAATCTGTATTACAGCTTCCTAGACAATAGTCAAGAGAAATCTCCAGATAACAGCTTGACCACAAACCTTCCAATCTCAATAGAGCAACACACTTGAAAGTCCCAGAAGAGATATTTCTAAGAAAAGTAATGAAAACCATTTGAACATTTTCCACTTCTACAGAACTAATACATCTCAAAGAATTGATAGTTGTTACAGAATTGGTACATGGAAAAATATGCAAAAGAAAACAACACAATTACTAAACCATGGAAAACAAAATTAGTACAAAAAACAAAATGTAATCATAATGCACTGTGTGACTCTACTGTAATTGTTACACAGCCATTGTAACATAGAATGTTGTATTAAAATAATACTAAAATAATAATGATGATGATAATGATAATATTAAGTTACTAAGGCAGAAAGAAGGGAAGTGTGCAAGGAGGGAGACGTAGGGCTGGGGTGAGAGAGAAATCTCCATCTTCCATATTAAGAAGTCAATGAGTGTCTCAGTTGAAAAAACTTAAAGCTAGAATATCAGTTTAAATTTGTTTACAAAAGCTGGGCTCGATGGCTCAGCCTGTAATCCCCCGCCTTTGCGAGGCTGAGGTGAGTGGATTGCCTGAGCCCACGGGTTCGAGACCCACCTGGGCAGCGAGACCTCATCTCTACAATAAATCGAAAAATCAGCTGAGCGTGATAGCGCATGCCTGTAATTCCGGCTACTCGGAAGGCTGAGGCGGAAGGATCACTGGAGCCCAGCAGGCAAGGCTGCGGTGGCCGGGAACGGCCATTGCACTCCAGTCTGGACGACCAAGTGAGACTCCAACTCAAAAATAAATAAATAAATAAATAAATAAATAAATAAATAAATAAATTTGCTTACAAATATGAAGGAAATAAATTAAAAAGCACTCAATGATTAAAATAGTTTCCTTGTGGGAGTAAGAATCAGAGGTGGAGAGCAAGCAGCAGGAAGCTTCTGGTTTTGTCTCATGTCTGTTAAAACCATTTGATTTTTTAAAATATGCTTTTGTAAATACAAGATTTGAAATGTAAAAAAAATATAATAGTTGTGTGTGTGTGTTTGCATGTGGTTTTCACATTTGTGTTTTATTTTAAAAGCCATTTTGCTAATTTCCAATTCTTACAAACTACATTAGCTTAACTCACAAAAGAGAATTTTACTTCAGTAAGGTACTTATATGAGTGGGCAAAGCCAAAACGAAGTCCAGAGTTGCATTGCATCAACTTGCCAGGAAATCCCTCTGGAAACAAAGTTGTCACTGTGTTGCTCTCATGTTTTAACTAGTAAAACACTTCTGCCTTAGGGCGTGCTTGTTCCATATCCTGGATCTTATTTTCCTTCCAGATTTCGTGAAGCTGGATGATGATAATTAAAATGCACAAGAACAGATGTTGCTGGGCCTCTGTCAGGCACTGAGCAAATGTTCTGAATGTGCCATTTCTTCCAGTAACTTGGATGAATATCACAAGAGTAGTGTATTTGTTTCTTAGGGCTGCCATTAACGGATCACCACAAACTCAGTGGCTTATGACAGCAGACATTTATCGTCTGACAGTTCTGAAGGCTGAAGTACAAGATCAAGGAGTATGTCATGCCAGCTCTCTCTGAAGGCTCTGGGGAAGAACCTTCCTTGCCTTCATGGTTTCTGGCAGTTGAATAACTGGAATCTCTACCTCAGTCTGCCCATGGCACCCTCTTGTTTCTATCATTTGGGTGTCTTTTAGGGGGACACTTGTCATTGGACTTAGGACCTGTACAGATAATCCAGGATGGTCCTCTCTTGAGATCCTTGGGTTAATTACACTTGCAAAGGCCCTTCTGCCAAATAAGGTCACATTCGCAGGTTCCAGGGGTTAGGATGTGAACGTATCTTTTGGGGGGCACCATTCAGCCCACTAAAATGTGTAGAAGAAAAATGGGGGACAAACAACCCCTTATTGCTCACTCGAGTGGCATGCCATGTTTGGACAAACTCAAGCTAAATCTGGACATCATTCCCTTGGGGAATGGAAGCCAAAAATGGTCAGGAAAAGGTGGAACTAGGGAAACAATTTTATCAGTCAGACACTGATTCTTCTCTGTTTAAATGGACCATTAACCCCACCCAATTTTATGCCACTGTAAACTTAATTGGCTTGTTGTCTATTTTAAAGCAAAAACAGTGTTAACTTGTAGTTCGCAATGAGTTCATCTTCCATATAAATGAGAGTGAATTTTTAAGTGCCAGTAAAAATCTTTCTGGGCAGTGTTAGGTATATTTTGCACACTAAAGACAATATACTTAATATAATTTGGCCAGTTTATTTTATGTATTTAATCATCTCTCCCATTTTAAAATTTATGTCATGCCATATTTATCAGATTATCAGAGAACCTGTACAAACTTTTAAACTAATGTTGGCACTGGACTCACAATTGCCATTCAATACACTCTACCCTCCCGTGACTCACAGTCAGAGACCTAGAAATACTTTACTCACATTGTTTTTCTTCTTCTTTTTTTTTGACCAACAAACTTATTAGAAAATTAGTCTAGATTGCACCACCTCACTACCACAGCATTCAGTCTTGACAGCATTCTTGGTTAAACTGTTTAGAACCCTTAAAAATAAATCTAGCAAATAAGTAGGGAAGGGTTGGGTCCAATTCGCCACGCCTCCCTTTATGCATTTAGGCAGTAGTTTAACTGCAAGTGTGGACGCTTGTTTTCCTTCAAGATGTGTTGTAAGCATTTACTCATATAGTACCTGTTATTTTGGAACACAATGCCTGCCACACAGTAAGCACTTAATGAAAGTAGTGTTAATACTATGAACTGTATTGTCATTATGACTATTTAATAATGACTTTCCCATTAGGAGGAGACCCTTTGTCGCCCTGTTCCCTCATCTTTCTGATGTCTCTTCAATGAACAGCCTATTTCATGCACCAGGTCCTATTCATGATTCACTGACTCCTGGACCCCAGAGCCTGGTTCTCGGCCTTCCTCTCATGCTCCATGAGCTTGCTGGCATCAGTGATGTGTCTAAACTCCCTTGTTCCTTGGCTTTCATCACATCTGCCACCTCTCTGACTTACATGCCAGCCCTTCCTCCTCCCTCGGCCTCTGTGTTCAGGCTTGCTCAGCGTTTATATTCTGGAACTGCTCACTCAGTGTTCTTCTTTTGCCTGCAGCCTCCACATAATCTTCTTCTATGTATCATCTCCCAGTGGAAACCTCCTGCCCCGGGCTCCCTCCTAGACTCAAGACCTACTTTCTCAACTTCCCGCATAGAGTCTTCATTCTGTATTTCCCTGCCTCTTAAATTCAATCAGGCTCATTGTTTTCTCCTCAAAGCGATTAAAAAAAAAATGACAGTTTTATTTAGTGACAAAAATGTTTTTCAGTTATTCAGATTGAGGCCACAGAGTAACTTTTAAGATCACATTTTTTTCATAAATCCTTGCTAAAAGAACAGTTCCCTCTGGTTCATGAAAGTTCTCTTCTTTGAATACTTACCTGTGTATGAGTTCCTTTTGTTTATCAGTGAAGAAGAAGGAATCTGTAGTTTCCTAGCCAGCTCAGGAAAAAGTTAATACTGGAGACCAGCGGCATGAGAGGAGTGAGTAACACATGACTGTAACACATGTGATTTTTTATGAATTTCTTTTTATCTGTGGCTCTCCACATTCCATGAGGCATCAAGTCATATATGTTTGTCTTCGTCTACAGCACACAGATTGAGCTGTAAAGATGCTCATCATGGTGTTGTTTATATTAATAATATCGACAATACATACATTCCCAAAAATAAGGCACTGATTGATTAAGTAACGTTTATATGTAAAACATCATGGATTCTTTGTAGCTATTTAAATTTTGCTGTAATATTTTATGCATTGACATAGCAAGATATTTACATGCTGTACGGAGTACATGGATATAGATAGATATTCATATACTTCACTGAGTAAGAAGAGGCTGGCAAGAGAATGGGCCATGCCAAGGAAAAATACCGAGGACTATATTTGTTTCAAATTGCTCCCAGTGAATTTCTATGTATAAATGTAATGATTCTATTTTCACTGTGTGAAAGGGAATGCTTGAAAAGAAAGAAAAGAATTGAAATAGTCTTAGAGTAGTCTAAACAATTTAAAGAACATGGTTTTTCAAAGAATCATAGAGTTTAAAAAGCAAATTGAATATCAAGTCCAAACTCTATATGCCTTGTGGCCACAGAAATTGAGTGATTTGTTTAATGTCACATATCTGGTTGTGACAGATGTAAAATTTGAAGCTTCTAACATCATTCTGTTAATTCTATTTTCCCATCACTGTTAACCTGACAAATGCATCCACCTTGGAAATTTTAAGCACTTGTGAAAATTAATGCCTCCTCAAAGCTTGAGAATATCTACCTCTATAGAAACCAAATACTATTTTAAAAGCAGAAATTCCAGGGAATAATATCTATTTGATTTTTTAAAATTTCTTTTTCAGTGAATGACCTTGTGCAAACTGCTTTACCAGTCTGAGCCTCAGCCACCTTTTCTGCCAAATATAAGGGTTACTGTCTAAACCACAGGGCTATTTGGGGCCTTCTGTGAGATAGACTACCCCTCAGCCTGTGCATCATGACTATGCAATCCATGCCGGCTTCTCTCCCTCCTCTCCCTATACTACTTATAAAAAGATTGCTTTCATCAATATAAGCCTGTCCTTATGGATTGAATTGTGACCCTTCCATCCCAAAATCCATCCATAGGATGAAGTCTTGACTGCAGCTCCTCAGAGCAAATATCTGTGGTTTAAGCCTCTCTGTTTGTGGTGCTTTGTTATGGCAACACTAGGAAACTAGTGCACCCATATTTCTCAGATTGACTATTGCCTGTAACAACATCTCCTAGGTCTAATTCTTTAGCAGTCAAGCCTTACTAGCATCTGTAAGGTCCTTTTCCAATTTCAAGGGAATTAGACCCAACATCACTTTCATCCAGCTCTTAGTCAGCATGCCTTTTCGAAGGCTCTTCGATGTATGTGATTATGGTTCTAGTCTTTCAATATCTTACCAAACCGAAACTATTTGTACAGGTTATAGATTGGTGGGATGGGAGGGCAGAGAGAGACAAAGAGGGACAGACAGACACACACACACACACACACACACACACACACACACACACGAGCGATCTCAATCACTATTCATCCGTGTCTATATCTGATCTATATACATCTACATCTATTGGACTTTTAAAGGAACATAATATAACAAGTTTTTATTCTCCACTTTATAAAAAACTTGCTAGAAACCCCATTTCAATAAAACCAGCATGTCACACTCTCTCATGTATTTCTATTTACCGTAACTTGCCAAATGTTAATGCGTCGTTGGGCAGTCAGTGCCCCTTTCCCTTTTTGCCACATCTCTAAATAAACCTTTGCCTCATTTCAGAATATTTCTTGAGATAGTGTACCAGAAAGGCAGTTACTAATATTGTCGATAGTCTTCATACTTAATGCCAAATTTCTTTGCAGAAAAGAGCTGGTTGTTCTTTCCTTACGGGTTTAATCTCACGATAACATCTTGGTATCAAGAGAAGGAAGCAGGTCACAGAGGGCATTGGAGGCAATAGTGCTCTGCTGGCACCAGCAGGGAATGTGAATCACCTTACGAAAACCTCCAAGCCAGCATGGTGTTTGCATAACATATAGCTAATAGGAGACTTCCAGCTCACGACCTTTCTGGAACCCAGCATTTAAATGCAACACAGCCTATTAAATTGTCAGTGCAAGTACTTAGCAGAAGGCATCTCCAGCCTCCTTGCTCTCAGAGATGTTTCTACTGACCTGGACACTGGAGGGTTTAGTTCAGAGATAATTTTCAGTAAACTGTTGTCACTCGAAAGTAAACAGTCTGGACAATGTATGGTCCAGTTGGAACACTGAGAAAGTAAACAATCTAGGATATGTAGCTTTTTGGGAATGCGTGTTCCAAATACTTCCCTTTCTTCCCTTAAGCAGGAGGTTTTATTTAAAGTTAAAGCTGTTTATTTGGCATTCAAGGGGGGACCCCATTGCTGAGGAGCCACAGCCATGAACGGCCTTGCAGCCCTGTGTCGAAGACACCAGTCTGTCCTTCTGGTTCTGTTTCTTCTGCAGATTCAGAGCTTGGGTCTGGACATCGACAGCCGTCCTACCGCAGATGTCTGTGCCACACACACGATCTCACCAGGACCCAAAGGTGAGGAAGGAAAACCAAACGTTCATATACAGCAAGCGGGGTTTCCCCTCAGCCCTCAGCCCCACCCAGGCTTTTCATAGCTTTCTCTTCTCTCCCCTGGGCTTCCTCCCCTGTCTTTCTATTTTGGAAAATCAAAAGGATTTCCAGATCTGGGCTGTTGCTTGCTGAAAGCTCTCCCTGGTGTTAGGGAAGATGACGCTGGAGGGGAAGCCAGGCAGGCATCTGAGGGGCCTCATCCGCAGGAGACATCCCTCTCCCATCTTTCTGGGGTAGCCACAGGGTCAAGGTGTCATCTCCAGGGGACATCTCTGCTCTTCAGCTGCCTTCATCCTGCTCTTTTCTCACACTGACGATGATAAAGCTGTGTAGGCAAAAGTTGGTGCAGTCAAAATTAAATCTTATATATGCCTTTCCTAAATTGATGGGCTTCTGGGTTCTGATGTAGAGGTTGGAAGTGTTTTGTCAAGAATTAGAGGTCGTATGTAAATATTTCTTTATTTGCAAGTGAAGTCTTTGGGGCCAAATGCCTTCGGCCGAAGAATGAGAGAACATGGCAAAATGTTTCTAAGTAGAGCCAAGGTCCAAATATGCCATAAGCAGCTAGCTGATAAAAAAAATCTGTTTTCCTGGTTTCAGCTCTTCTCTTTTTGCTCTGAAAGCGGTCACTGCACTGCAGATTGGTGCTCCCTTATTAGTAATTCATGCCATGTGCCTCCGGGCAATTGGGTGGAAGAATTGCAGCTGCTTAAAATTTTAAGTAGAAGAAAGGGTCTTTCCAAAAAGAAAAATCAGAAATGCATTGCCACGTGCTTGACAGTTATCTAAATGTGTATTGCTTAAAGTGCATTTTTTTAAATCAGTGAATTAATTTCCTCTAAGTTCGCAATACAAGTCTTAACCTTTGATACTATAAAATAAATGCTGGGAGGAACAATGAGACCTTGGCTCTTCCAAATAATTTCTTGGGTGAATAAATGAATAATGTGAGGGCAAATGTTCAGAACAGAAAGTTTTGATGAGAAACAAAGTATTTACTTAAAACTGTTCCTGGACCTTGCAGGGAGTATAGAGACTCAGTAATATTTCCAGGGTCCCACAGGGAAAGTGGGGGATGGGAGAAATGAACATTTCCTTGTCCCTGCAAATGTTGAACTCACCTGGGAAGAGACCTGTGAAGCCATTTTCCTTGCAGAGAAACTGCAGCTTTCAAACTAGAAAAATAGGCAAAGTGATATTAAAATAGTGTCCAGTGTAGAATGCATTCCAACTCAGTCATTTCATTTACTCCCATTTAGTCACGTATACTGAATCCTGTCACGAGTTTAGCACTATTTAGGCACCTGTAGCATGACACCATATGTCAGTGTTGCAAACGATGGAGGGTGTATGATCATCAGGAACCAGAGGTCAAGGGGACTTTCTGGGAAGGGAACATCTGAGCTGGACCTGGGTGTGGCTCTTTAGGTGGAAGGAGGATGTGCATTCCTGGGAGGGGGCACACCTGGCAGAAACAGGAGAGAACCCTGAAGAATGTGTTTGGTAAAGAATCCCACTAGCGTACATTTTTGAGAATTTACAAAGCATAGGTAAAAATCTGAAGTCTTCCTGAAAAAAAGCAAGAAGTCCACTTTCAAATAGTTTTGGGAACCATTTTGGCTCATGCTGTCACCTCAACCTCATGAAGTTTACACGTTGAATGAGCAAGGTGGCATCAAGAGCTCCTCCCCATGCTGTTGACCTTATACAAAACCTTTTCCTTCTCACTAGAAACCTGTTAGATTTCAGACAACGGATGCCTCCTTTACTTTCTTCCTAAGCAACTGTGGACATCATGAGATGGTGACACTCAACATGTAGTGGGACAGGGATGCGTGTCCCTGGGAGAGGGGCTGGGCAGGGCTGCTCTGAAACCCGGGATCTGTTCGGGTGTGGGTGTGGTTTCCCCTTCTTTTCTGAGCCTTGAAACGGGGCAACTGATGGACTCCAGGTTTTCCTGTTCATGAAAGAACCCTCCTTTTGGAGCTCAATGAACACCTGCTGAGTTCCAGGCACCATGTTAGATGCTAACAGTCTGAAGTAAAGACAAGGAGTCTGTCCTGGGACTGGAGCCTACATGTCAAGCTGGGTATTAGAGTGCAAAGTTGTGAGGTCAGCGCCCAGTTAACTTATGATTTTTACATGCAAGTTTCCATAGGGGTATACACATCAAGTATGTGCACTGCTGCCTGCCCTCTACTCCAGGCGCCGTGTTAGATGCTGTGGAAACACCAGATGCCAGACATGAGCTTTCTCTCAAGATATGAGCTGCTTTGGACCCGACCTCATTCCTTCAGGAATCCTGTGACAGTCCCTCCCTATCCCAAACAAGGCAGATTTATATATTTAGCTCCACAAAATATAAAATAAAATAAAAAATCTTGGTGTCTAGGTAAACATTTAAAGGACTAGGCTATTACTTTCTTTCAATAAATTTTTTCTTAAGATCAAGGTGATCTAATATTTTTCTCCATGGCTAATCTTCTCATTACCATACTTGCTAGCACTGTAGCACTGTGCTCAGAAATTTCTAAATTCTCTGGGAAACAGTCAAAGGAATATTTCCTAAATTCATTTGGGAGAATGGAAACTAAATAAATTATTTCGAATTGCAAGTGAAAAACCAGTAATGTTAACCAATCATAGGATGTATTAACAAATATACAGACATTATTTTTACAGTATTGTTTCCCAAGCATGGCTTAGTGGAAAACCAGCCAGGAGAGTCCATCTGTCTGGTCCTCAGCATATTATTATATATATTCTGCTTCAGTTTCTTGATTTTCAGAATGAGCCTTCATCACAGACTTGCTTTAAGAATAATATACAATTAATCAATGTAAACTTTAAGCTGTGTAGACATCAGAAATATTTAACAAATTCTATTTCATTTTTCCTTTCGTATCTAAGTCTGTAGAGAAACAATTTTGTGAATTATTAAAAATTATTTGTTCCAAGCCATTATTATTTTTCTTTTTATGCCTTAAATTTATTATTTTATGCCTTTTAGTAGGAAAATGTCCTCTCTCCCTCTCTCCCCATATTAGTAGTTTCTTTAAACAATTTGTGTGAAATTCTGACCTCTAGTGGTTTTACTTCAAAACAACAATGACAGAATATGTAGCAACTGTTATTTATCCATAAAAAAATTTTTTTTAATAGAAAGGAAAAGGGGAATGAACACAGAAAATGCTAACAAAAAATTAAGGAATGTTAAAAATTAAAACCAATAAGAAATATTTGGGTGATGCTCTACAGTTTTCAAGGAATGCTGACATATATTCTTATTTAATTTCCACAACTTCCCAGCAGAGGCCATTTCTTTAAACTGAGACCTAAGGAAAACTCCCAATATGGCCCGGGGGAGGGAGGTCCATGGGTTCATCACATAGCTGAAACTCAACCCAGACTTTCTGACCCTGATGTGGTGTTGTTTCATGACATCACTAGTTTGCACTGGCTGTATAATAGGTTTATAATCAGGTGTGAACACACAGTGCACTGGCCACTCTTGGTGATAAAAATGGGTAGCACAATGCTTGAGACTGTGACATCACACAACTCCAACCCTGTGTCGTGCTAGGTGCTAAGAACCTGGAAGTGGTAGTGTATCTCCTCTCTGGTAAGCAACTCAACTACTGCATTCATTTGTTTGGCAATTATATGATTTCACCCTGTTGCTTATTGTGGCGTCTGCTGGCTCTTTGGTAGGGGCTGTTCTCTCAGGGATGTCTTTGCGTGGTCCACAAGGTCCCCTTCCACCCGCCTTCTCCTAGGCCATTCCCTGACCTTCTGCCTAGTCTTGCCCTCATGCTGCTCTCTGTTGCTCCTCCTGCTCAGGCTGTGGCACTTGGTGCACCCTCTGCCCGATTCAACCTGACCCACTCTCCCCAAGGGGAGTTCTTCTGCTCATGGGAGTCTCAGTTCCAGTGCTGGCTGTGCAGCCAGGTCCTGCCCAAAACCCCTATGCCCTCCATCAAGGCTCCTAATACGTTGTTTTCCCAGACTCACTGCTAAGTGGCAGTCTCTCATATATTACACATATAGGAGGCCCTGGAGTGCCAGTGTTGGAGATGGATAGGGATACCCATCCTGGGTGTGTGTCTGCCTAAGTCTAAAAGAGCGCCTAATGCAAAATGGTGCTCCTTGCTTCTGATCAAATAAATTAACCCACATTTTCCAAGGAGGACCTCCAACTTTCTAGCTTGGGGCCTTGATCTATTAACACAACTCCTTCAGAAAACCCTTGAAGTGTTCTTGCATACTCCTGCAAGGAACTGTCATGACCCTCCACACACTCGGCCCTTGATGACCTCTTGGGGCGGAGTCAGGCTGTGTCTCTCACAAGACCCAATGCCAGCATCTAGAACAGCAAGAACTAGGCTCCAAATCTTGGTTTCTGGAGCAGTGGTTCCATCCACCAGGTCACATCATTGTCCGCGCCTCATATCATTCCTGTTTAGCGCAAAATGATCCATTAGTCTTGTTCAGTGAACTTTAGATAAAGCATTCTGTGAGGCTGATGTGTGAACACCACATAGACTTGATCTAACTCCGTCATCTTGATAACAGTTAAGCTGCTCGTTTCTTTCTGGTGACTTTATTAGAAAGGATAAGCAGGTAGGATTTTCCCAAAACATTTTCATTAATCGTATTAATTTCCTGGATTCTTTCAGTGTGTTTTTCATATGTATCTTATGCATGAGGACAAACCACTGCTGTCAGTGTTTCAGCTTTTTGACCTTCGTATCTCAGTTTGTGGATGTCCACAACCATTTTTTGGTATCCTTTTTCCTCAGGCAGATGCCGAGAAGACCCTCTGAGTGTGGGTCAGAAAGGGAAATGTGAGCCCCAGTCAGTCAGTGTGGGTGCAGCTGGCCAGGAGGTCTTTAGTGGTAGAAGAACCACTTGTTTCACTTTACTATGAACTCAACACGCTGTTTCCCTCACCTGCTCTCTTATGTGGGGATGTGGATGCCTATCAATCACTGGCAGGGGTTATGGGGACAGGTACCCGCATTTTGGTGTTGGAGACTATCCCATGTTGTGGAGACAGACGTGTCTGGCTTGAACTTAAGCTCTAAATGCTAAGACCAAGTACAAATCTGCACTCTGCCACTTAACTGCTGTGTGACCTTACTCCTCAACGTCCTCATCTTTAAAATAGAGATCATGTTGCCTACCTCAGATGCTCATGCTGAAGATTAAAACATTTTTAGTATGTAGCTGAGCTGCCATGGTGTTTCTTCTCAGCACCCCCTGCTGTCACCAAGCACCATAAGCTTTGTCCTTTCTCCCATGTCCCTAAAGAAAGTCTCATGGATTGTGAAGGCGGCCCTCCAATAGACATCTACCAGGGAAAGCCACCCTTTCTGCTGCTTATTGCAATGTAGTGCCTATCATCAACCCCCTCTCCAAGGTCAACATTGATTCTCTTAGAGCTCATGGACTTGAGACCACCCTCTTCGTCACGGATGTCGCCTCCTCTCTGTACTTGTCCACCTTACTAGAAGGTGTTCTCACTAGCAAATTGGAGATAAAAACAGCTAAATACCCCTAGGGTGGTCACAGGGATTCAGTGAGTTAGGACTCATGGTTCAGTTTCTCATTGGGAACATGGGTTGATAGTAGTGTCACTTCTCTGTAGGGTTGTGGTAGGAGAAACAAGTTCAGCTGGAGGACTCTAATCTGAGTCAGCCACAGGTCAGCAAAACCCAGGGAGAGGTAGGCTGGTATCCTGTGTGTTGTTCTTTCTTCTTACTTTAAGAAACATCTTTGTATAGTTGCTGCCTGTGACTAGGCAGGTCGTTCTGTTGGCCTTGAGTCACTGATGAAGATGCAGATTACTTGTCTATTATTCTTCTTATTCATGTTTTGAAATCCTACTTGTGGGAACTTGGTAATTCACTTGGGATGGTTGGTTAGCCCTCCCACACCTTTTCATGCTACTCTAACCCATGGTTATAGTCCATCTGTTTTTTGCATCCTATTTGATTTGCAATATTCAATAGTTTTATAAAATTATTTAAATCATTTTTTATAGCTTTCTCTTGTGTTTTAGAAATGAATTATAAATATGTAAATTAAAAATCTGACACTCAGAGATTCAAGTGAAGTCATATCTAAATAACTTATTTTTTCAAATTATTTATTGCGATTGTTTTTGAGTTGAAAATTCTAGAAGCATCATTTTGAGTTTTCTTGTAGCCATTTGGCAATACTTGTATCTGCTAAATTACAGGATCATAAGTCTTTAGGATTTCCAAAAGCTTCATCTATTATGTCATTTTAGCTCCACTGACATATCCAGGGATCAGTAAGTCTACTTTAAAAGAAGGAAACGAAAGTGCATTTGCTGCTCTTGTGTGTGATTTGGTGGCACAACTATGAGCAAGTATTATGAGGAGAAAGCCTGTGCCCACCCTACCCTCTAACTGTAATGAGAGGACCTTAATCAGCCCAGTCCATGAGAGGTGCTGAGATCTGTAAAATGAGATGATGTCATCACAGGAGAAATCAGCTGTATCTTAATAAGGCAGGTTAAATGTCCAGAGGACACCAAATTTTTTGAAGAGATGACTCTCATTGTCATCTGCATTCAAGAATGTCTAGATTTCACAGGTCGTTTACTTTTTCCCCAGGGACAAGTGCATGTGCAAGACTTCACGATACTGGGTGCGGTCAGAAACAGTATCAACACTGTTGTTCTGTCTGGCCTGACATGAAGCTGAATTTAGAAAAAGGTTGTGCCATTCAGAGCCAAAACTTGTGAAAACCCAGCTCTTCCAACAGGCCACATACTAGGTGCCCAAATGATAGGACAGCCAAAAGAAGGAGACCCATATGTCCACTAGAAGTCGAGAAATGCAGTGGGAAAGCAAGTGTGACAATGCACTCCAAAACCAAAGTGAAAGTTCCAAAAGAAATGGGGAGACTGTGATACACCACAAAGAGGGGTCCCTTGGAGCCAAATTGTCAGTGTTATATGGCATGTACATCACTTGAAGAGCGAGGCTGGACAATGACACCAGTGACTTTGGGCCGGAGCCAGCATGAGACCACAGACACAGACCAAAGACGCCAAAATCAGCCTCACGTGGAGTGTACTGAGCACACTGCAGATGTGGCTATTATTTTCCAAATTTAAACGAGCTGAAAATTTTGGTTAACATGCATCAGGAATGGATTTGCCTCGTGTTCCTCTTCCTGGTTCTCTAATATTTTAACTCTGAGCAGATGAGTGCATGCAAAACAAAATTTCCAGCATTCATGGCTGCCAAAGTATTCCTATCTCTGTCTACAGGGCTTTATTAATGGGAAGATATTCTCCCAAATGTGTCAGATCACTGCCTGTTCTCCTATATCTTGCCTCATTTTCGTGAATACAGACATATGAGTGGGGAGCGAAGGGCTAGGGCATAGTATTCTGCTATATCAAAATCATCACCAGTGCAACAAAGCTATTGACTCAATTTTTGGTTGTAGGAACCCTAAGTCTTGGAGCAGGAATGTCCAGTGGAGGAAGAGCTAAGGCTGTTCTGTCTATTTTAGCTGTGTGGAAGTGATCTTTTCATGAGCTAGGACTCAGAATTATTTTCTCTGTTTTAGCTTTGGTGGCTTCAGTGTACGTAAAAAGTTATTATTCTTGTCTACTCAACTAATTGCCATTGTACATCGGGTTTTCTTCTTTTTCTATTCAGTTTTTACAGTTATTTTGTAGAAATTGTAAAACTGAATCTGATCCAACCAACCAAATGATAGATAAGCCAGGGGAGCCAATGGAAGTGTTGAGGAGAATGACATGAGATTTGTTTTTCAGGCAGATAAACCTCTCTGCAGGGTAGAAGTCAGACTGAAGGATGTGAGAAGGTCTTGGTGGGATATACACTAAAAACAAGAGCTGGATGAGGACTGTTGGGATAGAGAGACAGGGTACATTAGAGAGGCACATCAGAAGCAAAATGGGGAGGTTATAATGAGTTCTTAGCTGTACTGAATTTGCCTGTGGACATCAATGGTGTAGTCCAGTGGGCAACTGGAGGTGAGACTCTTACCTATTTCTTAGGCATTATTTTTCTAGAACAGCTAATCACATAACCTATAGCCTTGACTTACACCTTTTCTATTTTATCTCAGTTAGTGATTGGTGGTCATCAGAGAGGGCACTATCATTCTCACAGATGCTTGAGACATCTGTAGATTGGAATGTTGAATATATAAAGCAGTACAGTTACTACTTACATTTAATCACAAATGACTCCTTTAAAAAAAACTTGTTTCGTTGTACTGAAAGGAATTTCAGACAGAATATTGCATGCTACAGTGCTGTAGACGTTTCGAAGCCAAAAGCAAACATCTTCTCTGGAAGACACATCAACGTGGATGTTGGATCTGCACACCAAAGTGTAGGCTGAAAGAGTACCTCGCCATCCTCTTCTTTGTACCCCTCCAGTTTCTATGGTTAAAAATTTTACTCAGCCATATGGGTGATGCTGGTTGATGGAATGTTTCTAGAATCTGCCTTACATCCCAGGCACCATCCCAATTCCTCCCTGTGCATGATCATATCTACCCCATAATGACCCTGTGAGGGAGTCTTTATTCTGACTTACTGATGAGCACATGGAGGTCTGAGGATGTAAGTGGTTACTGAAGTTCCACATCATGAGCGATGGAGCTAGGACCAGAGCCAGGCCCTTAGATCTCAGATCCCACGCTCTCAGCAGCTGCTTGGCATGACAGACTTGTGCCACTTGGTCCTGCATTGATGGAATTTCCCTTTGTTTTTGTCTGTATGGGCTTGGTTAAGAATGCCTTTTACTAATGAATCTGTGTGGAGGCAGGAGGAAACCTACCGGACAAACCTTCATGCGTATTTTTCATTAAGAACAGTGTTAGTCCCCCCATAACTGCATGCTCCAAATCATCACTCTTTTTGAGCCAACAAAGTCTGAAGACAAGGTGTAGACACTGTCATTTACATTAATAGAGACTGTAGGACCCTTGAAATCCTCAGTTTTCTTCCTTGCTGGGTTGCACAGGAACTAGTTGAAGGGGAAATGGAGTTTCCAGGTCCCTGGAACAAATGGGACACAATAAGGGTAAGTGGAGATCATGGTCTCACACAGCAGTGACTAGACCTGGCCTGGTCAGCACCTATAAACATTACCTGTAATACTTATTGACATAGATATTATTAGATAAAGCAATCCTCACATATTGGATTTCCTTGCATTTGGTGAGCATACTAATATTGGAAAAGCACTTTCATTCTATTTTCTTATTTGATATTTTACCTAGTCATTTGAGGAAGAGGCAATCTAGATGAGGAAAAGCCAGGTTTCCTGGCTCCTATGCCATTGATTTCTCCAAATTCTTGCCTTGTTGGTTGCCAAGACACACTGCGTCTTCCTTTAGTGACTCCCTCATTCGTGAGACTCTGTTCATGCCTCCCTGCCACACTATTGGACGTGAATCATATCTTGTCCAGGCTGCTGCTGTATCCCTAGGACCCAACTCTACTTTGTAGCTAGTAGAAACATAATACAAATTGGCCAATGAGTAAATGAGTGAGCAAATGGTGAATTTTTGACCACCACTCAAGAGCAAAGTGTAGAATATATTCTCTTATCAAAAGGTGCTTACATTCTAATTAAATAGTTGTCATTAATACATGCAGTTAAATAACAATGTATTATTTAAATAATACTGCAAGGCAACAATTAGAAAGTAGTAGCAAGGAGCCAGATGGCGAATTATCGAGGATACAATTCTATCAATAAATTCAGAGAATTGAGAATTTAACTTGAGAGAGGACTCATGGGTAGAATTTATAAAGGGAGAAAGGGCCATGGTTCTATTTACATTATTTATTATTCATTTTTAGACGGCAAGAGTATTTCATGCTTGTTGTAAGGGTAACATGCATAAAGATGTGCAAAATTAAGATGTGTAAAGACCAAACTGACAGCTTTTTCTATTCATGGTCACCCTCCCCTCCTGAACCCACTTCTCATAACCACACAGCTCAGTGTTAATACTTTTCTCTAATTTTACTCTTTCTATTTATTCTTTCTTCCAAATGGTTCACATGTATACGGGCATATGGTGCCCTGAGGAGATAGCTATATGTATTATTTTGTAATGTGATGCTTGCTCTATGAACTCATTGCTTTTAGTATCAGCATAATATTGTATTTTTAATACAACTTTAATCACTACAATGTAACTTTAATCACTGCATTTTTAATCAGTCCCATAATGATACATCTTCAGGCTGTTGACTGTTTTGTTTTTGCCACTACAGACATTCTTGTGCACACATTTGTTCTCATTGTTATTCCTGTAAAAGAGTTTCCCTGAGGTAAGTTAGGGTATGTATGTTCTTTAGTTTAATAATTACTGAGATGTTATTTTTCAGAAATGTTGTAGCAATTTCTGTTTCCAAGAACAACAAATGAGAACACTCAGCTCTCTGCTTCTTCAGTATCTTGGGTGTGAATCTCATGGCGAAACATATTATAGATATTTATATATACATATCTTTCTCTGACTAATAGTCAGTTTAGGCACTTTTATCTATTATTGGTTGTTTACATTTTAGATCATCTTTTCATTTCATTTATTGTTTTTTTGGTGAAACAATTTGCAAAAGTTCTTTGCAACAAAAAATATTAATTGTTTTTTATGGCTCAGGGTTCTATTTTTTCTTGTCTACCATTTGTTTACAAACTGTATGCTTATATGGTACTGTTTACCATATACAAATGTTTAATCTCTCATGTGGTTATATGTGTCTGTCTTCTCCTTCATGACTTTTGAGTTCTTCTCTACATAGACGAACTTTAAACAGAAAGGAGAGCATGTGCTTTTCCAAGAGGCGGAATGGAGAGACATTAGATGAATGATAAACAAGCAGGGTAGGTAGGAATTGAAGGACTTGCAGGCCAATGTCAGAAAGTAAGGTGGGAAACTTCCATGAATGCCAGTCTGTGACATGGTCCATGCATGAAACTAATTAAACTGGACTTGGCCTATAAACACAGAAGAACTATTCTAAATGGGGTAGTGGCATGAAGGGGATGTGATTTCATAAAGATCAACTTGTAGTATGGTTTGGAAAAGTGAAGTTCAGATCCAAGAAAACCAATATTCTAAGGACTATTTTCTGAACAGACACGGTTTTAGGCTTTTTGGATACAACCATGAATAAAACACCAGGGAGATCTTTAGGATTCCCCTGTAAGAGCAGGTTATGGTGGAAGGCCAGGAGGGGGCAGATTGATGGCCACAGGGATGGGAGGAAAAGAATGAATGAACATAAGAATCCAGAATCCAGAATCTAGATGCAATGGAAGAAGGGGGCAGTCAACGCTGATGTAAGTATCGAACCGGTGGAGTTAGGGAAGGCAGGAAGACCAGCAGACGATTTGAAGAGAAAATCAAAATACCACTCCAGGCTGTGGGAGCAGCAGAGGCAGTGGGGATGTTGATTGGGCTGCCTCTCTAGGTCACAGGCCCTCACCACATACCTGCGGCCAACTGGAGTCAGCTCAGTGGGCCATGATCAAGAAAGACTTTTCAGTCAATTACAAATGCATTTGACTGCATTGTCACAAAGCTCTTGTCTTTGAGGATACTACTCTTTTTATTTTGACAGCCTTTATTGAGCAGGCACCTACCTACCGCCTCCCTGACTCTGGGCTGAGTACACGGAATATACAGGCAACTGTCTATCATCCCTGACCTGTCCCATCATCCACAACAGTGTGGCAGGAAGATATAAGGTGCGAGGGATTACCCTTTGGGGAGGGAATTTAATTCTGATGGTCAAAAAAGGAGATGGAAGCAAGAGTCCTATGCTGAGAAGACATCTTGGTAGAAGAGGGAACACAGGCACTGGCCCTGCAAGGTACATGAGTTCCACAGAAGGCAAAACTCACAGGAACTTTGGTTGGCAAGGACATTTTACACCAGTCTGCCCTAATGTAATGACAAATTTGCATTGTCTTGTTTTCTTTGACTTAACTTGAGATGTAAGTGTATTCAGGTGGTGCTAAGCCTGCAGGATTCTGTTTACTTCTTGCTGATAAAGAGTAGGAAGAGCTTGGGTGTGGGCAGGTGGAGGTAGGTGTCTCTTCCTTTGTGCTCCCATGGCAGTGATTCTGAGCATTAATCACAGTCATTATCTGCCTTCGTGGCCAACTTCTCCTGAGGCTTTGACCTCCTGGGAAGGGACCTTCTTCTCCTGATCATTGTCAGGCAGTCTCATGAGGAAGGAAACTAACAGAATCCAAACTTACACTGGTTAACTAACCAAACAAAGTAGAATGCATGGACTCATGGAGCAGGAAGGAATCCAAGCCTAGCTGGATCCAGGTGCCTGAGTGAGGGGCTCTGGACTCCATCTTCACACCTGGGTTCTGTTTCCTCTCTAATGACTTCATGGAAAGCAGGCTATCTCTTCATAGTGTCCACATAGATCCAGATACTTCACTGATAGTCTATCCTCTCTTAGGCCCCTGCAGAAAGTTCTGACCAAAGTCCTCAAGTGGAGATGTCTGGGCTCTTTCTGGGTCACGTATCAGTTGCTGAAAGTGTTCCTATGGGTTAGTTCTAAGCCATATGGACAGAGAATGAGTGAAAGTGATCTCTTACGGGAAGGGTGAGCTGTTACTTGAAGCTTGGGGAGTGGATACCAAGTAAACGAAGTCAGAGATGCTCATGAGACACACAGTATTCATGGACAAGGGAGTGCACACCCACACGGGAACTCTCTGAACTTTACCATCTGTAATCTCATTTAATCTTCAAGGAGCTCTATGAGGTAAGGGTAAGCATCTCCATTTCCTAGGAAAGAGAACTACAGCAGGACGGTTAATTATTTAGCATAAGATTTCATGAAAGCTTAAATGATGTATTAAACAATTTGACAAATTTCTTAATAAAATTTTATAAATTCTATTATTTAATAAACTCAGTTATATTTTGAATTAACATATAAGTATAAATTATATAGTATAAGATTAAAGAGCTGAAACCAGGCATGGTGGCTCACTTCTATAATCCCAGAACTTTGGGAGACTGAGGAAGGAGGATTGCTTGAGCCCAAGAGTTTGAGACCAACCTGAACAACATAGTGAGACCTCAGCTCTACAAAAAAAGTTTTTGAAATTAGCTGGGTATGGCAGCACACCCCTGTAGTCCCAGCCACACAGAGACTGAGGCGGAAAGATTGCCTGAGAACAGGAGGTTGAGGCTGCAGTGAGCCATGATCGTGCCACTGCATTCCAGCCTAAGTGACAGAGTGAGACTCAGACTCAAAAAGAAGAAGAAAAGAAAAGATTAAAGAGCTGTTATGCAGCAAATTCAGGATTTGAACCTCTGTCCGTGGGACTATAAGTTCTTCTTCTGTTGGCTGTATGGAGCTTTCAGAGGGGAGCTGGGATGGGTACCCTGCCTGCTAATAGACAAGGTTTCTGAGGGTGGAGCCCCTCTGCAAATTGCATCATTGTGAAGAGTTGCTATCTTGCAAACAACATTCTCCCTGGGACAGCTCTTATACTTCAAGGCAGGCAGTTTCCTGTGGATGAAGATGCAGTTGGTTCTTTTTGAAACAATATTTTCTGACAGTGTAAATATATTGGGAAAGTGTTCATTGTTTTGCTTGAGTAATCTTGCTTTAAGCACATTCAGCATAACCACACAAGATAACGTTAGGGAAGAATCTCAAAAAAGTCTCTGAGAAGGCTCTTGTCTTGCTGCCCTATAAACATCTTTCTGTTTTCCTGAGAAGCCTGCTGTTGTTATTGTTTCTAAGCAAGGTTGGTCATGGGCTGGGCCTCTCTTTCCCACAGACAAGCTGCCTTCCAGTCATGAAGACAGCAAACCAATCCTGTCTACAACTTTTTTATTCAGAATTCATGCTTGCTTGTTTTCAAGCTTTTAGTAAATATATACAAAGAAAACTTCCCCCTAGTTTCCATCACAAAGCTATTAAAGTGAATGCAAGTAACCTGTGTTTCAGAGTGAGAGAACCCTGCACTGGGTGCCTCTGTAACACATGGCACTCCCGGTCATCTCCAAGCATAGATGAGAGAACAGAAGCTTCAAGGGATTAGATATCACAGTTAAATTCACAAAGCCAGGACACAACATAGTGTGGATCTGAACCCCAAATACATGGGATCAACACCCATGGGCTGCCTGGGAGTGTCATCTTGCCTTTCTAGGAACCTCTGCCTCTGTGAGTCACCAGTGGAAATGTATCTTCTTCCAGTCATACCATGCAAGGTAGTTTCTTGATCTACTCATTCTTTCACAAGAGAAAATGGAATGACTTGTCACAATTTGTTTTCAAAGAATTCGGGCTTCCTCCTGTGAACATTTACTTTTCTTTCCAAGTATGCACTTCTCTTTATCAGATCGTAAATTGCACAGCAGGACGGACTTGATGTAAGGAGATCAAGAATCAGTGAAGGCGGCTTTGCAAATACCTGCAGCCTGTTAAAGTTTAAGGTTGATACAACATTCATATGTGGACACAAAATCCTGCTCTGGCCTTTTACAGACACTTGCTTATTTGAGGGAGATATGTCGTGTTCGTGATTCACTTTTAAAGAAACAATTCACAAAAAAAGTAGATGAAGGAACAACAATGTGCCAATTGTTAAATCTCAGTAGTGGGTGAATATGTCTATCTTTAATTGTGTGAGATATTCATAGTAAAAAGTTAAAAAAAACACATAGTTGAGTAAAAAGTACAAAATGAGCATAGGATAGAGATTGTGATAGTGAACACAAAGGAGTAATCACTTTCCACTTCCTTTCTGTTCTCATTAAAGCAGAAACAGACATGTTTACCAAACGAACCAGGCTCCATGGGACACTTTTCTCCATTGTCCACCTTCCATCCACAACAATTCAATAAGATAGGGATTATTTTCTCCAGTTTATGGCTGAGTAAACTGAGACTCTGATAAATAAAATGGCTCACTCCAGAGTTCTGTTAACCAAGGCAGTGTACTCTTCCTGTCTCAGGGAAAGCTGTGCAGAGGTGACCCAATTGAAATAGTTTGAGATAGGGGTGAGGAGTGTGGGGGGGTTTTGGGGTGAAGGGAGTTGGGAAGGAGAAGGCACCGTTGAAATGATGAAATGCAAGCATGGGGAGAAGGCCCACAATAGCCAAGAGGCCTGCATAGTTCAGGGAGGTGCTGAGGTTGTGAAGGAAGAGGACTGGAGTTGGTCTCTGTGTGACTGCACTAGCAAAGCTGGTGACATGTGACGTCTGGGGAGTGATCGACGTGACTGCTGAAATTTCTAAGTATATGGATGCACTTGGCATAGCTAGAAGAAGATGCAAGCAGATGAGGAAGGGTGTGTTGGAGGCGGGGTCCTTGTCTTGTACAGAGAACACTGACCTGGCACTTCTGTGACTGACCCGAGAAAGGCTACTGACAGCCTCCTGCAGTCTACAAGATTGTTTTGACAATGGAAATGGAAGTTTGTTAATTTTTAATAATTAAATTTACTCAATTCCCTTGAGTATACAGTACTGACCTGAGTTCAAAATATAATTCAATTTTAAAAGGCTTTAAAAAAGTGTAGGCTCCATAGGAATTCTGCTAGTGGCCTGGGGTGAGGGGGACAGACCAAGCAAATCATTTTTGTGAAACTGAAAATAGGTTATTTCGGATTATAGCTTTCATTTATGCACGTGGCTATTTTTAATGATGCAAAGAAGTCTAAATTGCCCGGCTAACCCAATGAACTGCTGCCAAGAGAACAACTGCAGACAACTGTTATCTGAGGTCCCATCCAAAGTTTGCTTTTACACTTTCCTTCAGTTCTCATTAAAGCAAATTCCAAAGATCCAAGGAGCTCAGGACCCAAGCAGAAGGCTGGAGAGCCACCTGTTTACTTCAGCAGCACTGGCCACCAGGTGGAAACCCCCTCATGCAGGTCAAAGAGCAATCCTGCGTCATCCTCCCAGATGTCCATCAGATGCCAGTCTGCAGCAGCAGATTACTAAGTCATTCACTGGCTGCCACCAGCTGAACCCCTGAATGAAAGCTTAAGGGAAGAGAAAGAGGAGGGGAAAATACCAGTGGCACCCTTAGTTCACATCTGAGCAGCTTTTATATTCACATGCATGCTGGATTTTGAACTTGTCTTTTTGTAAGCAGGGCAGGCATCATTAGTCCTGTTGTACAGTAGAGTGATCCATGGCCCAAAAGTGTTAAGGCGGGAATTTGCTCTGAACCATACAGTTTGTTCAGAACATGAGCTTTGAGGACAAATGCCCTGGCTTGAATCCTGGGCTTTACCACTTGTGAACCGTGTGACGCTGGGTGAGTTCCTTAACCTCTCTGGAACCCATTTCTTCATCTGTAAAATGGAGCTTGTAATAGTGTCCAACTCAGAGTTTGCTGTGTGGCTCAGATGATAGATTGCATGTCAAGTACTAAGAATGCTTCTGGCACAGCGTATGCAATGCACAGTATTGTTGTTTGTAAAATGTTTTACGGCTCCCACAAAGTATATCTGGTCCAGCTATCCTTATTAAGCACCAGAGCTAGGTACTAATGCTAATTCTGGGATGCTGGAATAAAACGCTTATGGTCCTGAATGCTCCCCAGGTCACAGAAGGATGGAAAGGTAAGCAAAGTTCTCCTGACACACTCCACTCAGAATAAAGTGATATTTTAAGGAACAGAGGTAATTAAGGGAAGAAGTTAGACCAGCCTGGGAGTGTTAGAAAGACGTTCCTGAAGGAAAACACCTTTCTAACTCTACCTTTGCTAAACACCCTCTGTGGGGGGTGGCAGTGTTATTTTGTCTATTCTACAGATGACTGAAAAAAGGCTCAGAAAAGCTAACAGACTTCCCAAGTTCCCACAGCTGAGCCCTTGAGTGACAAAGCCAGGTCTCAGTCATGCCAGCTTGCCCCAAGGATACATTTCTTGTGAATTAAGTCATTCAAATGATAAGCTTTTTTTCTTTTGCCACTATCTTTCTTGATTAACAGGAACAAGAAGTGCCAAATTCTCTAAAATCTGCCATCTGCTAAGAGCCACAGATGCCTAGGTCGAAAGGGACAACTATATACTGTTAGGGATCCAGAGGGACAGAGAAAAACATGTGGCTCGATCCTCATTTGGTCACTAACATGCTCTGTGACAATAGATGAGCAACCAAGTAGAGTCTCATTTTTTTCATTCATATAATGGAGTGACAATAGTTTCTGCCCCCTAGAATTGCTATGATGACTGCATGTCAGTTCCTTAACCGGCTGGGCACACATGATAATTGCTCAATAGATAGCCACTGTTAACTTTAGCTGAGAAAATGCCATCTAGTCCACCCACTTCCCCTCTGGCCACAGAAATCACCCGTGCATTCTTTTTTCAAAAGCCTTCGAGGAGGTGTCTATAGCTTCTCTGTGAAGCATTTCAATGCCCGACCAATCTCTCAGCCTGAAATGCAACTCTTCCACACAGTGCTGGTGCCTTCATGTAAAGTTTCAACATTCTAGGCTCAGAAGGAAGGAGGGAGGGAGGGAGAGAGGGAGGGGAGGGAGGAAGGGGAAGGAGGGAAGGAAGGAGGGAGGGAAGCAGGGAGGGAGGGAATTTCTGGCCATGTTTTGTTCTGGATAAATCCATGAGCATCACAACTTTCTCTCGCCCAAACTGTTTTTCTTTTCTCCCTCTTTATTTTATTTTAAAGGTGTGGGGTTCAAGTCAGGCTTAGGTACATAAGTGGTCTACTTGCAGGTGAAGTTTGGGCCTCCCACTGGTCCTAACTTCTCCTGGTTTAGGATCAGGTACGCTTAGTGATGTTATGTGCCCCTCCCTCCCCTGGCAGTGCCCCACTGCTATTGATACCTCTCTTGTAGTATTGTGATAAATGTTTAGGACGCACTTATGAGTGAGAACATGTGGTACTCGGTTCTTTGTTTCTGTGATAGATCTCTGAGTATGACAGGCTCTAAATCTACCCAAGTTGCTGCAAAATTCATAATTTTGTCCTTTTTTACAGTTGCCCAAACTGTGTAATTAGAGGTCTTTGTTTCTTCTTCTTCCCTGGGTGGTGAACAGGACTTTCTCATGCTGTGAGATGGCCATATAATAGTATAGGTATCTGGTCATGACATCATGTGTGTCAGCTTTGTTTTCAAACTACATTCACACGCTCACCTTATTGATCCTAAACAACCAGGCAGGTAGGAGAGCCGATCCTATCTCCCGTCAAGAATGAGGGAACCGCAGCAGGAAGGTCTAATAGTAGCCACCATGCTGAGCACCAATGGTGCCCCTGTCTTCTGGGTATGTTATCCTATGTGAACTTCTCAAAAGCCCACTCTGGCAGGTGATGTTGGTTCAGTTTTCAGGAGAGAAAAGTAAGACAGAGAGAGGAATGTTGTGTATTCAGGTTTCTCCAGAGAGTGAACAGCAGAGCTGAGACTCAAGTCTAAATCCATCTTGGTCCAAAGCCAGTAAGCTAAACTCTGGCCTTTAGGGCATGTTCAGCCATCAGTGACGACACAATACTAAATCTAGGACTCCTGATTCCCAATCCGAGTCGTCATTCACTAACCGTTCATCCTGTCCTTCTTGATGGCACAAGGCGTTGGAGCCACAACCCCCTGTGACTCCCCCAGGGCTGAGCACACAGAGTGTGGTGTCACTGTGCTTGTCCCCAGTCTCCCACCTTTGCTTTCCAGTCCGTACCCACAACCATGGGGCTCCCATACATGCAGTTAGACATACATATATACATTTTATCTATATCATACATCCAGAATTTGCCAGATTCTACAGCAAGAGTAAGGATTTACTCTTGTCAGGCCAGACCAGCTTCCCACGGACTCAACAGCAAGGATGTTTCTTCAAACATGGAGTTGGATATGGAAGAATAAAATAGTGAAAGATAAAATAACTGGGCGTTTCTCCCTTGTCCTTCTCACTGTCCAGTTGCTTGGACCTGTCGCACTTACAGCTGAGCAAGGGCAGGTTCTGGTCACACTCACTGGGGTGACGACTGTGCCCACTCCACTCTCTTGTTTTCTGTTCCACAGGCGATGATGGTGTGAAGGGCGACCTGGGGGACGAGGGGAAGCACGGCAAAGTGGGCCGCTCGGGGCCAAAAGGTAAGTATAAGGTGTGGTGCCGACAGTTGCACCGGGGCTTGACTGGAGCCCCAGCCCCTGCCCTGGCAATTGGCATTATCATAACACCCTCTGCCCTGAGATGTGTGGGCCATGCTCCACCCATGAACAGACTCCCCATCCGAAACTCACATGAGGTGGCCTGTCAGCAGGACCCCAACACAATCTCTGGGGTGGGTACCCCGGGGCCTTGGGAAACTCTGTCTCTGGGGATATTCAGGAAGCTTGGAGCTATGGAAACACAGCCGTGCTGAGGCTGCATCGCCCTCAGAGGCCATAGCTAGACTACATGCTGTGGTTGGCCTGGAGTTTGAGGAGGAGGATGACAAGAAGCACAGAGGATGACTGATCCGCGAATGCAACCACCCTTCCTAAGACTTCTCTTTATCTTGAATTCCCCTTTTTACACAAAAGTGTGTCCCTGTGGGGCAAGTGGCTGGGCCTTGGAGGTGTGGGACCAAGATGATGAGAACGCAGGAGGTCATATGGAGAGGTTTCCATTCATACGCCAGAGTGAGCCTGAGCGGAGCAAGGCTTGGGGGCTGGGAGGTCTTCATACCTTCCTAACATCTGGAATGTTCCCTGTCTGTGCCATCTTGACCACTCACTTTTAAATCTGAAGTGATTTAAAAGAACAGTCCCTAACCTTTTTGGCATCAGGGACTGGTTTTCACGGACTGGGGGTGGGGGTGGATTCAGGATGATTCAAGCGTATAACATTTATTATGCATTCTATTTCTATTATTACTTTGTAATGTAAATGAAATAATTATATAGCTCACTATAAAAAAAAGAGGCACGAATAGAAGTAGTAAATAAAATAATAGGTGGACCATGCGTAGACAAAAGTAAGTGTTGGATTCTGACATAGAGCCTGCCACCAGATGCAGCTGTACAATTGAACTACGTCAACTCACTTGCCACTCGCTGATAGGGTTTTGATATGTCTGCAAGCATTTTATTTATTATAGTCTCTGTGCAGTCAAACCTCACTGCTAATGTTCATCTGCATTTGCAGTTACTCCCCAGCACTAGCATCAATACTTCAGCTCCGCTTCAGACCATTGGGTATTGATTGGATTCTCATAGGGAGCATACAATCCAGTTCCCTTGCCTGCACAGTCCACAATAGGACTGTGAGAATCTAGCTGCTGCTGATCTGATGGGAGCCAGAGCTCAGGCAGTAATGCGAGCAATGGGGATTGGCTGTAAATACAGATGAAGCTTTGTTCATTTGCCTGCTGCTCACCTCCTGCTGTGCGTCCTAGGTCCTAACAGGTCATGGATTGGTATTGGTTTAAGGCCGGGGCACTGGGGACCCCTGATTTAAAGGGAAGAAAGACTCACAGACCCTGGAGACCTCAATTTGAAAAATGCTGATTTAAATTTTTGTTTTTTGAGTCGGAGTCTCACTCTGTTGCCTAGGCTGTAGTCAAGTGGCACAATCACAGCTCACTGCAGCCTAGATCTCCTGAGCTCAGTCTCCCAAGTGGCTGGGACTACCAGTGTGCATCACCATGCCCGGCTAATTGAAAAATACTGATTTAAACAAAACTATAAAATAAGTGTGAGCTGCAAAATTATTTCTACAAAAATAAACCTTTATTATTAGCAAAGTTGTTTTTAGATTTTCATAAAATAATAATAATTTTGGAAGAACTCAGTGATTCTGGATCCTAGTTTTTGGAGAATGCCTCAGCAGGACATCCCTGATGTCTGACCACTAGGTTTCATGATGACACCTTCCCTAGCCTGCTGTAAAGTGACTGAGCTTGTCAAAGCTTGTTTTAAAAAGAGAGAAAATAGGACCTCAGAGAGAAGCCTCACTGTATCTTGAGAAGAGCAGAACCAGGAGAGCATATGCAAAAGCTTCCATGAGTCCTTGTCTAGCCTTGGTGTTGAGTGCACTTTGATCATCCTGGAAATACTGCACCAGGAAGCATTTAATGTCACTTACACAGGATAGTCATACTTGTCCACATTTTAATTTTAATACATATATTAAAACTGTTGAAATGGACAGTATAGCACAAGATATATGTCAGATATCACAAGTAGAAGAGTTTACTGTTTGGTGTTTATTTCAAGGGAATATCACATTAACCACGTCTTTCAAGAGAAGATAAAACCTCATGGCATAAAGATGGTATGTTTCCTTATAGGAATTAAAGGACAACTGGGGGATGCTGGAGACCAGGGCAACATTGGAAAGACTGGGCCCATTGGCAAGAAGGGTGAGTTACATTTGACTCTTCTCTAGTAGCAATTGAAAGTAAATTAACATATGTTTAACATATGTTTAAGGTTTTGCATCATGAAAATAATCCCGTTCCTTTCTTTTGAGATATGAATCATCTGTCTTCACAGCTTGGCTTTTCTTCCATGCATGAGCAATGTACCTTATGGCTCAGGAAAAGCAAGGCCTTGAGCAAAACAAAACAAGATTTCAGGAACAGAGTCAGGCATCAAGCTCTGGCAGTTTCTGCATTGAATTACTCTGGGAATCTACTGGTTGGTTACAAATCCTAGATATAATTAAAATGATATATGATTATTCATCAAACACAAAACACAAGAGGGCAGTATAACTTTCTTTCTTAATATGAGAGCAGTAACTAAAGCGTCTGCACCTGTGACCTATGACCAGGATGGGAACTCAAAGGATATGTGTGTATACCCAGTCATGCCCTGTTCTTGTGTCATCACAGCCTCAACATTATGACGTCGAGGCAGTCTTAGCTGCATCATCTGAGTACCCCTTTCCTCTCCTTCGCTTACAAGGTCCCAGTGGGAACAGCTTCTAACCCCTCCTAAGATTCAATAATTCATGCAGGCGTTGTCCCACTTAGTTTAGAGAGTAAAAAGCTGAATGAATTACAATTTTCTTGCAAGGGACTCCTGGCCTGTTCAGGAAGATAGGACTTTCTCAAAAAGTTGTGGTACTGAATTAACATGACTACCCCAGGAACCCTACAGGAAAGGAAGGCAAATAGACAGGAGAAAGGACAGACCTGAGCCCTGAAGAGCAGTAACATTATGGGGGGCTGCAAGAGATGCTTGTGCTAGGGTCAGGTCAGGGAGCCCAGTGCGTGAGTGACATCACTTCTGCACCTGGTGTCCCTCCATCTTTTCTTTTCTTTTTTTTAATTTTTATTTTAAAATTGTGGGGAACAATTCAGGGTTAGGTATACAAATATGCATTGTGCAGGTACCCTTGTTGATGAGGTGTGTCCCCCTTCCCCAGGCAGATATCAACTACTGTTAATCCCACCTCCCTTCCCCTCCCTGCCCCCCCATAATTTCATGCCACTGTCAATCCTTTTCTTACAGTATTATGGTAGTTGTTCAAGGTCCACTTATGAGTAATAATATGTGATACTCAGATCTTTGTTTCTGTGAAAGGTCACTCAGTATTATAAATTCCAATCCCATCCAGATTGCTGTGAAGTTCATGATTTTGTTCTTCTTTATGGCTGCATGATATTCCATTGTGTATGTGTACCACATTTTTTAAAATCCAGTACTATTTTGATGGACAGCATGGTTGGTTCCATGTTGCCACCATCAATAACTCAAAAAATAACAGATGCTAGAGGGGATGTGGCCAAAGGGGAACACTTCTACAATGTTGATGGGAGTGTAAACTAATACAGCCTCTGTGGCAATCTGGTGATTCCTTAAAGTTCTAAAAATCGACTTTCCATATGACCCCTACTGGGAATATACCTGGAAGAACTCAAATCACTCTATAAAAAAAGATACCTGCACACATATGTTTATCGCAGCATTGTTCTCTGTCTTTTCATAAGTGCTTGAGTGACTGTGTAATGGCACCCACAACTTCCTGTCCAGCAGGACATCTTGCAGGGCTGATGGATGGGCTGGGTGGAGGCCATGGCCTCCTCTGGTCCTCTCTCCCACTCTTCCAGCTCTTTCCTGGGAGGACTTCTTACACTCAAGGCCAGGATGAAGGACAGTCCAACTGAGAAGAAATAGCGATGGACTTTTCTGACTCCAAAGCTTGTCTTACACACTCACCTGTGGCAGAAACCCTCACCACTTGGGGACAGCCTCATGGGCCAATCATGGGTCACAAATCCTGCTGAGTGTGTCTGTGGTGACTTCACCATGAAGCATCCTCATGTTTTTGGGTCCTTCCCAGACCCTGACAGAAGCCTCAGCAATGAGTATACATGGCCGCATATCTCAGTAAAATTTGTAAAGATAGATTAACCTCAACTGGCTAAAATAGTGCTTTCCAACATTTTCAAAAATGAATGCCCCGCCCCCCCAGCAAGGCTTTTCAGCTAACTGCCTTTCCTATGGTATGTTAACACTAACCAGGGATTGTATATCTGTTTACGTATTGTGTACATATTTGTACTTTATGTATTTATGTATTTGTACAATTTTTCATCCCAATAGAGCTTTATAATTGGTGCTTGTTAGATTATCATTTAAAGTAACATTTTTGGAAGAACTCAGTGATTTCTGATTACAGTTTTTTGCATGTCATCAGTGGGACTATCCCTGGTATTTCTTTGGTCTCCTAGCCTTATGACAACTCCTTCCTTGCCTTGTATAAGGCAGGGCATCTTTTGCATCCTTGCGTGCTATGCCTCGCTGTGCATGCCTGGGTCAGGACCGCTCTCTTCCTCTCCAGCTTCCCTCACTAGTCCTCTCCTTCATCAGTGGTTTTGAAATGGATGGGAGGATCCTGGGGGCTCTCTGAGAGGAGCTGGAGTGGGAAAACATTTAGCCTGGAGTCCATGAGATATGTTTATGGAGCCTGAAGTTACTCCATGTGCAGCTAAGGTTTCGTTAGCAATTTCTAGGTAGGAACAGTGTCCAAGAACCCTCCTACCTCTCACTGTGTAGCCCAGCCAAGGTCATGCTGCCGGAGAGGTCAGGTTCTCACACCAATGGTCCTGGGGCATCCACATGAGAATGTGGGACTCTGATATCCACAGGGCCAGAACTAGTCTGTGGAAAATACTTCCAAATCTAACAAAAGCTTATGTATGGAAAAGACTTTTCAGTGATAAATTTGACAATAGTCTTAATTTATACATATCACCAATAAGAAGCTGTAAAGTTAAAATAAAATTTTGAGCTGGGCTCAGTGGCTCAGCCTGTAATCTCACGCATTTGGGAGACTGAGGTGAGTGGATTGCCTGAGCCTGAGGGTTCGAGACCCGCCTGGGCAGTGAGACCTCATCTCTACAATAAAATCAAAAAATTAGCTGAGTGTGGTAGCGCATGCCTATAATTCCAGCTACTCGAAAGGCTGAGGCGGAAGGTTCACCGGAGCCCAGCAGGTCAAGGCTACGGTGGCCAGGAATGGCCATTGCACTCCAGTCTGGGTGACAGAGTGAGACTCCAACTCAAAAAAATAAAATAAAATAAAAATAAAATAAAAATAAAATTATGACACCATTGCTTATAAAAATAAAACAGACTTCTGCCACAGGGCATGATGAATTTCCCTGCAATAGATTAATCTTTCTTCTAAGTATGACTAGCTGGGTTCAAAAAAAAATCAAATACATGTTTGGAGGCATAAGAGGGTTATCAAGATGAGTAGGACTTTAGGAGGAGAGGGGTATCATACTTGGCTAAGCTGTGCCTCCTTTACTACTTTTCCTTCCAAGTCATTCACTAGTTCAAAAGTGGGGCAGTCCTAAGAGGCTTGAGCAGAAAAATGCTCAAGTTGAATTGGCATTCAAGGCTTGCCAAAGAAGAGTGGCCTAGGAAAATGGCCCATATCTCCAGTTAGAACTCCAGTAATTCTGAGGAACATTTATTTAAACATGTATCTATTTATGTTTTTAAAAAATCTTAGCAAATTACAAATGGAAGGAAACATACTTATCTATCTAAAAAGGAATATCAACAACAAATATCTACTTAAAAATCGTATTCAATATTCAATGCTCCCTGAAACTGGAGATGACCAATTCCGATTGGTTAATTAGATTTGGAGATCACCAATTCAAATCATCATTATGCATGAGGTTCTAGCCAGAGATAAAAGGCAAGAAAAATAAGAACCATGGTCACTGAAAATTAAGGAATAAGAAGGTCATTATTTGCAGATGACATAATTGCACAACTAGAAAATATTTAAAAATTGACAAATAAGCTGTTTATATTGATAAGTTTTCTAGACAGCATAACATACTACAACCAATGTTGTTTCTATGTAGAAACAATTAAAAAATAAATTTAAAATATGCCATTTATAACAGTCAAAATGATCAAATAACTAGGAATAAATCTAAGAAAAGTTGTACAAGCCATCCACAGTAATCTTTACACAATGGCAATGAAAGAAATTAAAGAATATCAAAAAAAAAAGTAAAACTATATTCATGGATTGCAAGACTCAAAATTGTTAAGATGACAATTCTCCCCAAATTGACCTATAAATTCAATGTGATCTCAATCAAAATCCCAAGGGTGTTTTCTTTTTTGATTGACAAGTCAACATGAAATTTGTGTTTAAATGAAAAGGACCTAAAAAAACCCCAAGACAATCTTGAAAAATTGGGGGAAAAAAGCTAGAAGACTTAAATAATTGAATTTAAGAATTTGTTATAAAGCTAAGCCATTAAGATAGTGTTGATATTGTACCGAGGTAGACAGACTAATAGAAAGAAATACAGTCCAGAAACAAACGCCAGACTTGATTTATATAAGTTGATGTTATTTTGCAATAGAAATTATGAGCCTATCAATATGTAGTGATGGGTTAATTGGATAATAATTTTGACCCCATATTTAGCACTCAATCTAAAATTGCTGGGTTTTAGATCTAAATTTGCTGATAAATCTAAAATTGCAAGACACACATTTGAAACGTAAAGCAATAATGCTTCTAGAAGTTAATAAAGTCTATACTTTTGATACAACTTTTTAACAGTATATGAAAAGGACTAACCATGAAAGAAAAATAACAAATTGAACTCTGTCAAAATAAAGAATTTTCATTCATTAAAAGATACTTCTCAGGGAACAAAAAAGGAAACCACATTAGTATGTGCTGCATATGCATCCAATGAAGGACTTATGTTTAAAACATATAAGGGCATCATAGAAATCAATTTAAAAAAACGCTGATAACCCAAAAGAAAAACAGACACTTCACCAAAAAACAAAAACAAAAACAAAAAAACATTCAAATGAACAATAAATATATGGAAAAGTGCCAACTTCATCAGGTGATGTCAATTTGATTAAAATATGATAGCGCTGCACGCTCACTGAAGTGGTTAAAATCAAAATGACGGACAATATTTAGTGTTAGCAAGGATGTGGAATAACTGAAGCTCCCCTGCACTGCTTTACTGTGTAATGCAAATAAATACACTGTCTCGATATGCAGTAAAATGGATAAATATCATGGACATGGTATTGGGTAAAATAATCCAAAAAGAAAAAAACCCTATGTGCCAAATTATTCCATTTATAAAAAATTCAACAGCATGAAAAATGTATAGTGTGAAAATATACAAATGGTTATAAGTCAGGATGGTGACCCTTGGAAAAAAGGAAAGTGATGACCCAGATATGGCACAAGCGGGGCTTCCAAAGACTTAATTGTGGTGGTTACATAGGTATTTCACCCTGTGAAAAGGCACAAGCTGAGCCTTTATGTTGGCACACTTTTGTTTGTGTTTTATTTTAATAAGCTAAATTTAATAGAATAACTCTTGATGAACTGTGCTAGAGGAAAGACTGTCTTCTGACTCTATTATCCCTCTGTTGTCTCTTAAAGATGACACTATAAAGAATTTGTGGCCAAATAAAGAAGCAGTGAATGCAGCCGAACATGTGGCGCCAATAGTTGTGAAAAAAGAATTATTGAGGCACAAAAATCCATTCATTGTTTAAATGTTTTGGTGAATTTTGTAATGTGGTGCTTATTTACTTTTAAAGTTTAGTAATTTGTTTTTATTTATTTCCTTATGATAAATATTCACTTTTACAACTACTTTTCCATTTGCAATTTTGTATTTTTTTAAAGAGGGCCCTTCCTATTGTATAAACTTTAGATAAAACGCATCATGGATCTGATCTTACCTTTATCAACTTCATTTAACCACTAATAAAAGGCATGGAAAAGTACAGCCAGAAAGTGGGATGTTGGCTTCAAGATTTCTGAGATACAGCCATGTTGATGGGGTGGAGATCCCACATAATCAACTGGGGTGGCAGGGGTGGAGGAGGATGGAGAATCACCGCCATGAACAAGTCCAGTGGAAGAACTGCACCTTTCAATGAGTCCTTCCTGAATTTGCACTTCCTTGGTTTACCCATGTCAAGTCTAAATGAGACTCCAACTAGAAGAGTTAGAATGATCTTGAGCCAGGTCTTAAAATAAGTCCACATGATGGAGAGTGGTAGGAAGGCTCAAGAATTCTTAGTTTCCCTAGATGAGACCTTCCCAATACACAAGGTACTGGGATTGACCACTAAAAAAAAAAGAATTCTTAGTATAACTGACTAAGCCTCAAAGTGGATGAACTTCCAGAAATGCTGAAAAAGCAACAGTCTAGAAAATAATAGGGTTAACCAACCCTGTTTCTTTCCTGCCAATTCCTCCTCCCAAGGCTCGGCACAGCACCTGGTGCGGCCTCTATTCCTGACTCTGTCGAGGTAGACTAGCTTGAGTGTTTTCCCCTAGAACTTCTAGGGGGAACAAATGAATGAAAGATTGACTAGGTTTGTTTAAATAAGTGTAAGCTTTATGGGGGATACTGTTGTTTAATCACTTTATCCCAATGCGTATTGCTGACACTTTCTAGGTGGTTGTTGCATTAAGAATGAAAAAAATGAATGATAAAACATTATTACCTACAGTGTGGCTCTTTTTACTACTCGTTGTTTCTGTAAGTTCCATGTCCCTAAATATAGATTTCCACCATTGGCTACTAAAATTTCCTTCTCCTCCAGAAATATGCAATCAAAATTAATGAGCATGTCTTGGAATTTTTTTTAAAAAGGAGGGGCAGTGTTCTAACTCACTTGGGTTAATTTCGTTTTTAATGTGTACTTTGAAATTTATTGTCTTCACTTTTATGATGGCCCTTCTATAGGTTTTTACTGACTTAGATTAATCTCAACTTTCTAGGTTGACCTTAATGTTGTCACTTGCATGAATGGGATAGTTCTCTGGATGCCAATATTTCATTTGAGGAATAAAAAATAGGGATGATTTAGTATAGGTAAACTTCATCTCATAGCAAAATAAATGTTTTTCATTTAAGGTCAATAATCCTTTTACACTGAAAGCATTATGATGTTTTTCTTGTTTGAGTGTGACTTCTAATTCTTCAACTTTTAGACAGTTATTACAGACATGCTTCACTCATCAGCCAAAATCAGTTTTTGTGGATGGCTTTGAGACATTATTCATTGGGGGAAAATAGGTATTCTAAGCCCCAACCTCCTGTGAACTGGCTGAGTGCTTGGCCTGTGTTCTTTTCCTGTCTCTCAAACTTAGGAAGCAGATGCTAACATCTGGTGGGCACCCTCTGTGGGTCCTGTCCAGTGCTCATCCCCTTGTAAGGGAATATTCCTCACCTAGTTTATTCTCCTTCGTGATCTTATAATTTTAGATTCTACTATTTCTGCTTGTAAATGAAGACATGGAGACTTAAAGAAATTAAGTAACCTGTCTGCATGTAACTAGTAAATACAGGGTCAGGGACAAAAGTGGTTTTTTTTCGGATTCCATGGTCTTTCACTTCTTTGGTGCTCCCGTCTGTTGCAGAGGGAAGGAGCTCATGTCACAATACAGGAAAGTAGTCACAGTATTTATATCTTCTCAGAAAAAGAGCCACATGCCAATCCAAGAAACTTTTTCCCACATTGTTAAGATATGCCAAGGTTCCTGCCTCCCCAACGCCGCCTCTGTCCTGATGCGCAGCAGTCTTTTCCTCGTGAGCACCCTTCTGCTTTGCATCCATTTCACTGAGCTGGTACGTGACAGTGTCCTGTCTCCATGTCTTCTGTTGTGTACTTAGCTTTCCTTGAAAACCCACAGTCTCCCCAAGCACTCTGTTGACCCTTTTTTACGACCATTGCAGGACTTAGCCCAGAACCGAGGTCACAGCAGTTCTGGAGAGAGCGTGCAATCTATGTTGAAGTAAAAGGGATTCATATGCAAAGAAAATCCAGTCTTTTAAACAATCAAAATATTACACTTGTAGTCATACCACCTTTTAAGTCCATGCTGTTTTGAGTGGTGAAAAGAACTGCTATTTTTTAAATTTTTGATGACATTTTCCAAACACTTTTGCTTTTCTTCATTCAATCATTGGTTCGTGCCTTTGAAAGGACTGTGAACTAGGAGTCAGAAACGATTGGGTTTACCATTGCTGCCACTTCATCTCTGGATGACCTCGAGTAAGTTGTTTTGCATCTCTAAACCACAGTTTCCTCAGCTGTGGAATAGAGAGTGATAACACGTTGCTCACCCATTTACTAGGACCACACGTGTAAGTGTCCAGAACAACACTTGACAATGGTAGATATATGTTCATGCTCTTGAATGAGTTGTCTCCAAAATCTACTCGAATCTTTTTCAACTTGCACACAAAGGAATGAGGTGTTTCAGGCTACAGCTAGGTGTGAGCGGGTGGGTCTTGCTGGGCAGGTGCCTGGAGTGTGCCTGTACATTTTCCCGCCGGTGCCCTAACTACAGGTTGTCCTGACCTACTCCGTTTTCAGCTGCTGCAGCTTCTCTAGCCCAGCTTGGGTGAAGGCCTTCCTTGGCCTTCCAGGGAGACACTGTCACCTCCAGCTCCCATTCAAAGTGTGTCATCTCTTTTCAATGTCTCTCACATCAATCATATTGTATTGTCATCAAGTTCACCGTTGTCTTGTTTATCCAAGTCCAAGCTCCAAGGCCTCTTCCTGCTCACATGAACTGCACATTGGATGTAAAGGACTCCTCTTCTGTCTGATGAGTGTGCAGGTGTCTAGTCTCATGCTAAAGAAAGGTGTCAACATGGGTTGCTTTAGAAAGATTTAGCAAATCCTTGGGGCCCTGGCAGAGCCTCCTTCTTCTGGATGACAACAGCCATTATGCAAAGGCCTTTTAAGAAGAACACTGAGCAAAGCAGATGGTAACAAGGAGGACTGATGGGCGTCTTTGGGGGCACAGCATGGGACACCCTGCAGATGACTCCACATGTCCCTGATGCTAGAGGAGGTGAGGCCAGGTTGGCCCTCAACTCATGCCCATTCCCTTCTGCATTGTCCTCTTGGATCTTATGGCCAATTTCTATGAGACTCAGCTCCATACCTCAGGGGGCCCTCATCCTGTGTCCATCTCTCCTGATTTCTTCTTTCCCCAGATGATCACTGAAGCATAAAGTCTACTCTACTTCTATAAGAGTCTTCTCTTTTGACTCTCAAGAACATCAGCCAAACACTTATTCTTGCAAATCCAAAGCTTTTGCTTTCATTTTTGCATCTGATGTGGGCTTCAAGAGCTTATTTTGAAGTTGAAAAAAAATCACATTATTTTCTTTCTCTCTGCTTTAAAAATTCTGCTTCTTTGAGGATTATTTTGTTGATGGCTCTGACTGAGTGAGAAATGGTTAGATACAAATAAAGCAGAAAGGAAAATTGCCGAGGCTGATATTTCAGTGCATCTGATGTGACTTTGTATTGTAGATATGTACATACCTCATATCTCTTCTAAACACTAAATGCCTTCAAGTCAGAGGTTTCATCTTATCTCTTTGTACATCCTCTCAAAGCACCCAGCCTTTCATCTTTCTTAAATAGTAAACATTTGCTGAATTTAATTGAAAAAAAAACAATGCATATTTTTTTAAAATTCAGGGGCAAAGCCACATGGAATAACTTGGGTCATAATAAAGACACCACAGAGTGCGAAAAGATGTATTCAGATTTGAAAAATAACAGTGCTTTTAAAACTGAAATCATGCTGAGCGTTGCATTAACCTTGTTCAGAAGGCCATGTTATAAAAATGTGCCAGTGGGCTAGGCAACACTGATTCACATGTTCCTTCACATTTGCTGGAATTCTATGCTTGCTCTAAATAAATCAGGATTTACTCTAACTTTGAGTGTGAAATAATTTACCCTTTTCTTTCTTTCTTTCTTTTTGGTTTGCTGTTATTTTTTTCTTCAGGTGACAAAGGGGAAAAAGGTTTGCTTGGAGTTCCTGGAGAAAAAGGCAAAGCAGGTATGCCATACTCACTTTTCTTTTTGATCCATAGCATCCTTCCAAAAGTATTCATCTAAAAAGTAAGTATGTCTCAAATAAAAGCAAGTATTGTTCAGGGGCTTCCCCTGAGTTTCCTCAGGCTGGAAGGAAGGGGAAAAAGAAACTTTCCTCCCATTCCCTGTTGGCTTCTCAAGCCCTGGGAAGGGCTGATGTGTGTTTCACCCCTGCCTTGTACTGTGAGATACCAGTCCAGTTGTGGTCCTCCTGGCGAAGTGGAAACCTGGAAACAGGCCAGTGTGCCATGCCTCGCACACCACAAGCATTTCCACCAAGTCCTGGCTACAGAGTGTCTGATGGCCTGGCTTGCAGCAGAACGGAACCTGGTCATGGAACAGACATCTGTGACCAGAGCAGGTCTCCGAGTACTGATAGAGTGCACTTCAGTGCCACATGCAGGGAAAGGAAGTGGGTGTTTCTGAGTGATTCTGGGTGTTTCTATCCACAGGGGTGTAGTGAAGACAAAGTCTAAGGACTTTTCATGTGCCTTCTATTAGCTGTGGATGTGCATAAACATTGATTTTTTTTTTCCTTTGGCTAATAAAATCATTTTTATTTTTCACACTACCAAAGAGGAAAACAAATGGAAGTGTTTATATGAAACAGCTATCAAATAGAGAAGAAATCATTTGAATTTGATGTCATTTTCGTTATAATTTCTTCTCTGTCACAGCAATGTCTGTAGGTAGTTGAAAAGGTATGTGAGAAAGAAGGATGAATGACAAATTAAAGTTATGGTTAATCCACAAACTGACAACTGGTTCTTAAAATTGTAGACTGGCTGTGTTTAGAGGATCCTTGAAATACATAAGCTGTATTTTAAATGGGTAATTAAGACCAACATTTGAGGTAATCATGAGCAGTCTCTCCTGTTTCAAGAAGGCTGTATGAGCTAGTGAATAATACAGTAACAGAAGAGAGGGCTGCTTGGAAATTTGTTCTAAGAAAGCTATAAAAGTTGTGTTCTGAGACTGGGCAGACACAGTCTGTGTTCAACAAGAATGCCAAATGGTGCACTACGCATGTGGAGCAGTTTGTCATATTTATTATTTTTTTAAAAAACTAGTCTAAAATTGTTTTTTAACTCATTTGAAACAGCTAAAGTATTCTGAAATTCTAAAAATAGTGTAAATTGGAACCTTGTTTTATTTATTTGTTTGTTTAGTTTTATTTTTTTTTTCTTTTTGGAGTCGGTATCTCACTTTGTTGCCCAGCCTGGAGTGCAGAGGCACACTGGCAGTCACCACAGTCTTGACCTGCTGGGCTCAGGCAATTCTTCCCCTTCAGCCTTCCAAGTAGCTGGAACTACAGGTGCGTGTTACCACGCCCAGATAATTTTTTGATTTATTGTAGAGATGAGGTCTCACCAAGTTGCCCAGACTGGTCTTGAACCCGTGGGCTCAGGCAATCCTCTCACCTCCGCCTCCCAAAGTGCTGGGATTATAGGCGTGAACCACTGAGCCCAGCCAGAACCTTGTTTTAAATAAAAGGTTTAAAGTACAGTCATTCACAGAGAGACTAAGCCAGACTAGAGAATGGCAGTAAGTACTGGGTAGAGAACAAGTGTTTCCTCCGCCTGGTCTGTGTGTACTTCAACATGAATTCACAATTTTTGTCACTTAAAAGGTACTGTCTGTGATTGTGGAAGATACCGGAAAGTTGTTGGACAACTGGATATTAGTGTTGCTCGACTCAAGACATCTATGAAGTTTGTCAAGAATGGTTAGCACACTCTCTTCTGCTTTGTGCTGTGTACCTATTGATTCATCTCTTCCAACACTACAATTCTTTTTAAAAAATATATATTTTATTTTAAAGATGTGGAGTACAATTCAGGATTAGGTATACAAGTGGACATTGTGCAGGTAACGTTTGGGCCTCTCTTTGGTCCCCACTTTGCCTGGTTTGAGATCAGTTACCCTTATTAATGTTGTGTCCTCACCCCCATCTAGGCATTTTCCTGCTACTTCCAATCCCTTTCTTATTGTACTATGGTAAATGTTCAAGGTCTGCTTATGAGTGAGAACATATGGAACTCTGTTCTTTGTTTCTGTGATAGATCACGCAGTATTCTAGATTCTAAATCCATCCAAGTTGCTGTGAAGTCTATATGTTTGTCCTTTATGGCTGCATAATATTCCATCATGTATATGTACCACATTGTTTTTATTCAGTATAGTTTCAATGGACAGCACGGTTGGTTCCATGCTTTAGCTGTTGCGAGCCATACAATTCTAATACTCCTATCAGGAAATGACTTGGGTTTGGCAAAGGCTTGTTAAGACAGTGTCACCATTTAAAGGTCTCTCAGCATGCCAGTTGTCCACTCTGACCCAGGATACTTCAAGTCCACTACATAGACTCATATGCATGTGCATTGCTAAGGGCAGAATAGAGACTCTCCTCAGGAAGCAGAATTAGGAAAAGGAAGAGTTTTGCACATGGCACCATAAGAATAGAAAGAGACAGAGACAGCAAGGGCCAAGTAGAACCAGCATTTCAGAAAACAGAAATAATATAACAATAGCTACTCCCGAGTGAATGGGATAGTGCACATCCGCTAGCATTGTCTCACTGGGTTGTCATGACAATTGTTATGATGTGGATACTTGATTAAACTGAAGCCCAGCGGGACACTTGTCCTAGCAAGCAGTGGGGCAGGATTGGAGCACAAGTTTCTATGACTCCACTACCCACAAACAAGCCAGCATGAACATTATGTGTTCCTCTAAGTTGTGCAATTTCCCATAGTTGTCATTTTTTGGTGTCCCTTGTTCATTTTTGCATATTAGTTATAAGTAAAGCCCTTAAAGAGGAAAGGGTGTATATATTCTCTTCTGAGATGGTATAAGTGAGGGAACTATCATAGTTGCTGCAACAACTGGCTTCATTTAGTTACTCTCATTAGCTGTTACCCATCTATAGCTGTTATACATTGCTGGATGTACACAGATGCTGTCTTGTGTTCATCCTCATCTCGTGAGACTAGAAGGATAGGAAGTATCTGATATTAACTAGCCACCCTCATGGTCACTCTGGCTGTAGCCCCTGCTGAAGATTTTGTCTCTGATGACTTCAAATGTCATGAATAAACCAGACCCCAAAGGTAGGACAGAGAGCAATAACTCTTTACATTCTAGTGGGTATAGATTTCATTGTGAATTAAAGTTGTGGACCTAAAATGCCTGTGTAGATGCTCATGAAACCCAAGTCACACTTGTCATGTTAGGAGCGCAGGAAGATTGAGTCCCCAGTCCTGTCCTGAAGTTTACTCTTTCCTCTGTCACTGTCTCCTACTTGGAATGAAACAGGAACAACCTCAGCCCATGCATGTTCACAGCCCAGGAATATGGCCCAGTGGGCGAACATCTGCATTATTCCTATATCATGTTCATAAGCATTTACCATCCCCTGCAGTGTTCCAGTCCTGAGGCTGGAGGGTGTCAAAGGCATGGTTGTTGTCCTCAAGACACTCACAGTGGAGCAGGGGAGAAATACAGGCAACTGATCTAGAGTATGCTCAGCGTTGTGCAGGAGGATGTGTGCAGGGGAGGCATGGGCATGCCTCAGCACCTCCATGGTGTCCAGGGCCATGGGAGAGGCCTCTTACAGGGAAAAAAAATGTTTTCCCTGAGATCCAAAGAATGTAGAGAAGTTTGCCAGGCAGAGAAACAGTGAGAAGACGTTTTAGGCATGAAAGGCATGGAAGTGGGGGAGAGGGAGGGTCATGTGTGCAGCTGCATGCAGAGCTAGGGCATAAGCCACATGGGAAAAGACAGTGTGAGGGGGCCGATGGCTGTGCACACAGCACGGCTTTGTCATAAGAGCTCTGCTGGACAGCTGTGTGGGAAGTCGAGGAGGAAGAGAGGGAGGAACCTCTCCTGGTGGTAGAAGTTGTTTCCATTTGATAACTGGAAAGGGAGAGAAAAAAATTAAACTAGTGGCAACCTCCTAAGAGGCCCTGCAGGATAACTCCCAAGCATTGAATAAGAGTTTGAATCTGGAGACAGTCTGCTTGCGTTTTCTCCTCTCGAGTGAGATAATGACGCTCTTCTTCTCCTGCCTGCACAGTCATAGCCGGGATCAGGGAGACGGAAGAGAAATTCTACTACCTCGTGCAGGAGGAGAAGAGTTATAGGGAGTCCCTGACCCACTGCAGGATCCGGGGGGGCATGCTCGCCATGCCTAAGGACGCAGCGGCCAACACGCTCATTGCTGACTACGTGGCCCAGAGTGGCTTCTTCCGGGTGTTCATCGGAGTGAACGACCTGGAGCGTGAGGGCCAGTATGTGTTCACCGACCACACACCACTGCAGAACTACAGCAATTGGGGCGAGGGTGAGCCCAGTGACCCACACGGGCACGAGGACTGCGTGGAGATGCTGAGCTCAGGCCGATGGAATGACACTGAGTGTCAGCGCACTATGTACTTCATCTGTGAGTTTGTCAAGAAGAAAAAGTGACTCCCTGCAGGTGACATGTTCATCATTTTCATGGGGCTACCATGACAGCAATTTTTACCTGTCCTTGTCTAATTACTCTTTGTTCTGACTCAACACAAGTAGGAAAGACCAAACTGAGGCTAGGCATCTCCATTTCTGTGCTTTTTTGTGGTGTGTTTGACATTTTCATACAAGGTATATCACTAAACCACAGCTCTCCAAGATACACGGGTCCTGAGAAAGTTTTAATTACTAATTGTGCAGAAGGTGGTTGTTGATGTCTCTGATGAAATGTCTTGCTGGCTCTGCCACCCTTCCTTAGATCCCTAAACATTCTCTGTCTAGCCCAGTGGGTCATGGTCCAATTGGTTGATGATATTTAGGCTGGTTGGTGATGGTTGGTTAGACTGGTTGGTGATGTTTAGGCTGGTTGGCAATGGTTAGGCTAACCTACTATTGCCCGAAGTCAGACATACAGGAGGGTCTTGTGTGAGTAACATCAAGATCTTTGAACCCACAATGCCCATTTCTTTGACCAGCCATCCACCATGGCTTTGGTCATGCTTACAAGTCCCCTACTGGCACAGACCTAGGAATGCTTTGACCCAAGCCTCTATATCAGGAGCCTCCAGTCTTGCATCCTGTTTCAAACCATGTGGAGACATGGAGACCCTTTTGTGCTTCTGACCTTCAGCCTTCACTGTGAGCACCATGCAGGTGCCCAGAACCCTTCTTCAGGCCACACCTTCACCTTGGGCCCCTAGACAACAACTCTCTGGTGTAAAAAAAAAGGAGGAGTTCTAGGCACCAATTCCAAATAATATTATTTATGTTCTCTTGCTAAATCTTCCCCTGCTATTAGCATGACTCCATTTTTCTTTGTCTTAAGCTTACCTACATAAACTTCTCCCACCCCTGGGCATGTGAAATGAGGGAAAAGAATTGTGAAGTCATGAGAAAATTCATGAAGCATCCAAGTGCTGCCAACATCAAGTTTCTAGGCCCGTCCTCTTTGCCTCGTAAAACCACTCATGATGACGTTTCATGGGAGACCTTTGCTCTTCATAAAAGTATGTGGTCAAAATCCCACCAGACTTTCCTTTCTGATGTCACAGAAATCTTTCAGGCACAGGACTTGAAACATACCTGAGACTCACACTTTCAGAGTTGGTGAAGTTCTACCTTGAGCTGCAGATCAAACCTCAAAGCAGCTTTCACTTGGGATTTAAAAATAAGCAGTTCAAAGAAACTCTAGATTATCACCCTGTAAACTGCTGCTCTACTTATGTTTTGTGACATATGATTAGACTGTTTAAAATGCTGGCAAAATGCTTAATGAAATAAGAGAGACAGAGCAACAACATATGCTCACCTTAAACCATCTGTCCATGATTTCACCCATGAGTAACTGGTTATGAGACAGGATTTAATTCAGTTATTTCTGTGGGTTCAACAAGGGTCATAAACTCAGATCCTCTTGGGGCCAGACAGATGCCATAAGTAAATGGAGTGGAACAGGGGATCCAGGGTACTAAGCACGCTTGCCCTTTGAGCACCTCCTGTACCCTTGAGGTCCTCTCTTGCCACATGTTGATATGTCAAGAGATATCAGAAAGTTGGAAGCTTATAGACTATCTTCATAAATTAAATGTTGCCAATGAATCCTTTTTTAACTCAGATTTTAAGTCTTACAAAAGTCAGATAGCCAGAATGATGCTAGTTCCATTTTGTACCTCTGGAGATAAGTTCTGTAGGTTCTGGTCATATAGAAGGTTATTGGACACAATGCCATCAAAGTCAAGAAATCCCTTCCATTCCTTATTCAGTTCAGCTCCAATAACAGGAATGTGTTAAATGTTTGACATCTATCGGATTATTAAACTAGTTACTTGAATTCTTTTGAGGAGGTAGCACAGGATATTTTGAAGGCAGGGAAGTTTAATAAAAATTTTAAAGCCAGACAGCATCTCAGAGCCAGTACTAGTGGGTAGAATGCCAGCCAAGGTCATGAGGAATAACAACTTTTAACACCTACTGGAAGGAAAGAGGTAAGGAGGAGGGAGTAAAGACATAGCAAACAATGCCTGGGCAGCTCTTTGTGGGATCTGTGTTCTGATGTGTTCCAAGTTCCCAAAGTATGCATATGTATTGTGTGTACTGTAAGTGCTATTATTATTTACTATAAATGTCATAATAACAACAATGGTCCCCTCAATGACTCATCTCTGCAGCAATGCTTCCAAGAGAAGATACAGAACTTCAAACAATAGGATACAACCCCCAACCTTTCCTGGAAGAAATTTTGAAGACAGCACACACTTAATGCAAATCACTTAGAGACTCACATTTGTGATATAATTTGTGCTTTGTAAAATGCCTTCACAGGTTGGTATGGTGGCTCACACTTGTAGTCACAATGCTTTGGGAGTCCAAGGTGGAAGGATCACTTGAGCCTCAAAATTAGTCTGGACAACATAGTGGGACCCTATCTCTACAGAAAATAAAAAATTAGCTGAGTTTGGTGCTGCAAACCTGTAGTCCCAGCTATTTGGGAGGTCGAGACAGGAGAATCACTTGAGCCCAGGAGTTAGAGGCTGCGGTGAGCTATAGTGGTGCCACTGCACTCCAGCCGGGGTGACAGAATGCGATCTCGTCTCTAAAAAAAGAAAAAAATGCCTTTATGTATCATTTCTTACTGGATCTTGATGAACTCTGTGAAGAATGAAGGGCACACATTTTTACTGCCATTTTTCTGATGGTAATACTGAGGCCTAAGGAAGCTAGGTAGGAGAATGTTTTGAAGTGCTCAGCAGAGCACAGCTGGGTATGTTACACAGCAGAAAACTTAGCCACTATCCCAAACTTCATGTCCACCAGCCAGGCAAGTTACTCAAGCAGTAAACCAGGCTACTACCACCAGTTGGGCATGTTACACAGGTAGTACCTAGCCATAAGCACCAGCTCATGTCCTACCAACTACTTGTTGAAAAGAAATACACCATATTTTAAGATACTTTTTAAAAAATCACCCATGTGAACATATATATCACATATATACTACATATGCAACATATATGCTCCATACACGGCATAAATAGCTATACACTAAGTGTGTGTGCTTGTGTATGTGTATACACAGAATGGTAACGTTTTTAACCCTTATTTATAGATAGAAATTTTTATCTTCAGGAATTTGCTAATAGTTTCCCTAGTTGTGAGGATCAGAGCTGAGCTCCATAACTGGATAGGATTGGTTCCAAACCATATATTCTTTTTTTTTATAGAATGTAGTTTATCTGAACCTGTGATTATCACATTCAAATTAGCTATTTTTTAAAACTTAAAAATAAAATTACTGATTTGTAATTATGGAGGTGGTTAGGCCTTCATGAAATAGCTAAGAAGTTTGAGGGGGAAACAGTCTGTCATGTCCTTCAAAGGGGATTAGAGGGAAGTAACTGTTTGCCACAGATATTATATCCCTGAGCCTTTTCGTGAATATAGGACTTAATTTTACTCTCCACTGACACATGGTCATGCACATGTGAATGTTTTGGTAATTGGATAAGCCTATTAGAAAGTTTTTCTTTATAGTGCTTTTTTCTAACTTCTGCCTGTTGTCCTGTTCTGCCTCCTGCAAGGCCTGGTTCTGAGACAAACTGCAGCAGCGACTGCGGCCTTTAAAGACAAAACCAACAGGAATAGGAATACTGCCCTCACCATGGACGTTGAAGTGAATACCCAAAACTACCCGCTGCTCAAAGCCTCAATGGTGTACCCCAGACCCAGGGATCCCTATGCTGTTGGAGAGCCATGTGCCCCACAAAGGTGGAGCATGGTGGCCTTCCAAGTGGGACAGCTCAAACATAAACTCATCAGTTATAAAGAGGAGCACATGGCGACAGAACTCAACCCCCAGAGGAGGAGGGAGGTGGTTATGGGAGATGGTGGTAAAGAACCCAGTGAGTGGGTTCAGCGCAGGTGCCCAGCGCCTGTGGGAGAATGAAGTTAACAACCAAGTGCGTGAGGCCCACGTGGAGAACACCCAGGAGGGCTGCAGCTCTGGTGAACAGCAGAGTTCACTGACTGCTTAATTCATCATAAATGTTTATGGAGTATCTAATGTTTTGGATAGCTCCATGATAAGGGCTGGAGGCGCAATAATGGAGAAGACAGATCAGATGGTTAATCTCATGGGCAGGACTCTCCTCAGGCTCACAGAATATAAATCTCTGCCACCGAGCTGGAAAGTCAATCCATTGTCAGGATTACATAAATCTATCCTATTTTTATACCTGCATTATGTTACAACATAACAGCTTTTCACAAAGATATTGAAATAAGTTGGGCAAAAACATTTTTGTAGAACTGCATCACTCTTTTTTTGAAGAATAGTATTGACACATCTGCTCAGACACACTAAATACCCATTCTGGCTTCCTCATTATGGTGTAACAAGAATCCATGTCCACGTGAACACTCAGCCACACCGTTCCCCACCAGATAGGATGTATCCCAGGGTTATGCAGGAATGAGCACTCACAAGTAGCAAATGCTCCTTTGCATTTTTTTCTTGTGCTGACACCTGACATTCAAGAAAGCTCAAATTTGCCATGAAGTGTCACTTTCATAAAGAAATACATGAGGGGAAAGAGGTGAGTCAGCCATTTTGTGATGTATTCAAAGGTGCATACAGCAACCCCCTGCAGCTGGGAGATAATGCAGGCTAATGGACATTGGTACACGGTAAGCAACCCTTTGACATATGTATTTCTCATTTTAGAATCCTTAAACTGAATCAATGGTTACTCCTTGATCCTTGTGTAAACTTGGCTGGCAGGCCTTGGCAGAGGTGCCAGAGATGTGGATGGTCTGCAGTCTTACCATCCACCTCTTGATATGTTGATGGAATGCCAGTGTCAGGAAGGTCCACATAAGTTCAGCTATGATGTATAAAAAGCAAGCATAGAAGCACCTTCTCAGTCTTGAGACAATGAAGCAAAGGGAGATGCAATTGCAAAACGTACAATTTCAACCCAATAACTCCTAGGCAGAATATTTTTGCTAAGGAATATACCCTATATACTATAAAATTGTGAGAGGCTTTTCCCTAGGAGATCACAGGTTATTTTCTCAATAATTCAGAGGTGATTCTAGACAATGTACCAGGAAAAGCAGATGTGTTTTACAAGTTGATATTTTCTGGACTTTTTTTTTTCTGTACCAATGAGTTCAACTCCATTTTTGTTGTTGTTGAGATGAGGTCTCACTATGTTCCCCAGACTTGAATGCCTTGGCCTCAAGCAATCATCTCACCTCAGTCTCTCAAAGTGCTAAGATTACAGCCCACTGCACTCAGCACTGGAGATTTGTATATTTTCCCTCAACCCCTTGTTTTGCATGACCTTATTTTGGATTTTGCTGACTTTGGTGCTTTTCAGGGACTCAACTCTAGAACTGATTAAGTGTGAGAGTACAGCACCCACACACACCATAGCCCTCCTATCATCAGAACAGGGACACTGTCCTGGTCCTGAAGGACCTCAAGACTGAAAGAACAGAATTAACAAACACAGAAAGTTATTCTTAATTTTAATCTTTGCGTTTGACAAAAAAAAGGGAAATAGCTGATATATTCAAAAAATGCATTTGAGCAACTAGAATGAAGTATCAAAAAAGGGCAGTCTCTAGATAAAGCTGAAAATATTTCTCCTGAGTATCCTAACCCTAAACATGCCAGCATAGAGAGATCTATAAAAAGAAGAAGCTGAGGAATAAATGTACATGTTTGTACCTCCACCATTAAAAGTGCAGTAGGGAATAATTCTTGAACTCTTCTTTCCTCAGATTAGATAACTTGCTGGGGTGAAGTGAGGTGTCACACTACCACTTTTTTACTTCTCTTTAAAAATGTTTGTTGTAAGTTTTCTTCTTCTTTTTTTTTTTTTTTTTTTGAGTCAGAGTCTTACTCTGTAGCCCAGGCTAGAGTGCAGTGTTACACTCATGGTCACTCCAGTGTCGATCTATTGGGCTCAGGCGATCCTTCTGCCTCAGCCTTCCAAGTAGCTGGAACTACAGATGTGCACTACCATGCCCTGCTAATTTTTTGATTTATTGTAGAGACAGGGTTGCACCAAGTTGCCTAGGCTGGTTTTGAAACCCTGGGCTCAGGCAATTCTCTCGCCTCAGCCTCCCAAAGTGCTAGAATTACAGGCTTGAGCCACCACTCCTGGCCACATCCTTATTTTTTAGAAAATATAATGATTCAGTGTGCCCTTGTGTTCTGGCCTCACCCTTTCACACCCCTATGAATTAACAGGACAATATTTTCAGGAAATTGTACATGAACCAGAGGACATGTCTCTTGATCACCACAAGCAAGACTTCAGTTACTAATGGACAGGAATTGCTTGATATCTAGACCCTGGTATGCAAGATTTCTTTCACTGGAAACTTTTATTGTTATATTAATTCCTGTCATTCCTGAATAATTTCCATTCTTGTTCCAACATCTTTGTGTTGGAACATGATTTTTCTGGCCCCTTAATTCCTGGAGATTATCAGCTGTGGTTGCTGAAGAATACCCTTCCCCTCTGTAAAAGTGTCGTTACCATGTACCCACAGAAACTACAGATCCCTAGTTTCTTCACTTTTAGCACGACTTCTTCCTTCAATCCTCAATGACCAAGGGTGAAAGGCACCTTTGTCTATCTTGTGGGTATATCACTGGAAGTCAACCCACCCTTGTTTAGGTTTACATGCTCAATGGCCACTTGTTGTAGAGGAGTTTTGGTTAAGCCTTTGATCTAGTGAATCTCTTTCCCATCAAGCTCAAGAATACCTACCTCAATTCACCAAAACTGGACAAACTGAGGCCTCACCTGGCATCCTAGCTGATGGAGGTTCTGCTCTAGAAGTAAACAGGAAGATGTGTGGCTTCAACCTCAGACACATCTTATCACTCTTCTGCTGAGAGTCCTCATCTGAACCCATGGCTATGGTGAGGACAGTGTGGAATGGACTCTACACATGGACAGACACAGGATAACCTGGGGCTACTGCTAGATCTCAGAAGACCCAGGAGATTAAGCCTCAGGGACGTTGACATATTTGATCCTATTATGATCCAGCTTTCCTAGGGCATTCCTCAGAAACCTCCTGTGTCTTCGTTACATCTTCCCTAGTGATGGCGGAGGGCATTGCAGGTTCTGCCTACAGCCCTCACCCAAGTGACCAGTGAGTCACATACTGCCCTTGATGTACTGATGGACTCCAGGAGACAAGGGCTTCTGCTTTCTGCTTCTCTTTCACTTTCTCAGGGTTCTGCTTCTGCTAAGCTTACTTCCTCCAGTTATTCTAGTGAAAGAAGAGTTAGGGTCCATCAGGATCAACTCCTCCTTTCCCCCCATTAGTGAAATGTACTCAGTGAGTATTTGGTTCCTCTTCCTCATGTGCCAAGCACAGCACTAGCCCACTCTGGCATGGAAGATGGCGTCTCATCTTGCTTACTTCACATGAGCTGTTAGGCCATTTTTACTGCCCTGCTCACATGCTAAAAATGCCTTAGACCCAGATCAAATAAATCAGGAGTGAACTTAATGACTGAAGAAAGAAAACTCATGGATATAGCAACCTCACATGAGGTGAGAGGGACACTGTGTCTGAGAAGTACTGAGCACTCAAGGTTCCTCTCAAAAGACATTGTCAGAAACAACTTAGGCTACTATATCCAGCAGCCATGCTGCAATTCAAAAAGCACTAGCACATACACCTAGAGCCTGGGTCTGGGACTTGACCTTCTTCTACTGGCGGATTTGCAACCTCATTATCTAAACCAATGTCACAAAACTTAAACATTTTCATTTATATCCTTTCAGGCTGTGCCCTGGCCACAGAGCACCACAGCAGTCATGAGCACAGAGATGGGAATCCATGGTGTAGATGTGAGTGGGTTCTTAGGGCAAGGCTGTTGAGTGCAGAAAGCAGGCAGCCTAGGGCTGAGGTCTGAGTTGTTCTAAAATTAAAAGGCTGGGAGGAAGGGATGGGAGAGTCCCTGAAGGAAGGCTGGTAAAGAGTGATCAGGAAGGGTGAAATAGAATCAGACATGTTTGAGGAAGAAGGAACAGTCCATTGTATTGAGTGTCTCTGAGGGTTCTGGTAAAAAGAGTGATTAAAGGTATGTATTGGGTTTGTGAACGGTAGGGTGGAAACTAAGGCAAGAGGGGAAATGGGCTGCAAAGAAGTGTGGGTGGTGCAAACAGAAAATGCTTTCAAGGAACCTGCCTGCAGAAGGAGTTACCGAATAGGATCAGGAGTGGCAGCTGACACGTCAGTCAGGATACAGAGCTACTGTTACTGTACGTTGTATGATATAGTCGAGTATTATGCTGAGCCTTTTACATTTGATTTTTCTTATGTACAAACCATCCCTGTGTGGCACATACTATTATTATTATTTTTATTTTTTGAGTTGGAGTCTCACTCTGTTGCCCAGACTGGAGTGCAGTGGCCGCTCCCGGTCACCGCAGCCGCGAGCTGCTGGGCTCCAGAGATCCTTCCGCCTCAGCCTTCCAAGTAGCCGGAATTACAGGCATGCGCTACCACACCCGGCTGATTTTTTTGATTTAT
>NW_007259852.1:224553-250079 GCF_000164805.1 Carlito syrichta
ATCCACTCACCTCAACCTTCCAAAGGCGCGGGATTACAGGCTGAGCCACCGAGCCCGGCTCAGCACATACTATTATTATCTCCATTTTGTCTATGAGGAAATTGAGGCACAGAGACCGCGTGACATCCTTGAAGTATCTGCGAGTGCTCCATGTAGCTGTCCCGGCCAACCTTGCCTTGTTAAGCCATGACGCTGTTCTCTGTCATGTGATAACGAGCACTTGGGGAGGTGCAGGGCTCCTGCTCTGACTTTCCTGCGGCATCCTATGTCCTATGTGACTATTCACAACTCACCTACCCCTCATGAGCTTGCCATCTTGCGTGCATGACGTATCTCTTCATGGATGTATGGAGAAGAAAAACTGTACACAGACACCACTTTGCACAACATCCCCATGGATTATGGGTAAGCTTGTAACTTAGAAGCATCTCACCCATTCTTCAAAAGGAGCAAAGAGATGTTTCATGAGTTCGGAAGATCTTTCTTTTTTTGGTCCCTCAGAGGGCAAGGAAAAAATACAGCCTCGCTCAGAGGAGATGATGCTAATAGAGATGGAATGCTCCTGGAGGAATTGGCTAAAGACACTAAGTCAAACACAATGAAGCTCCTGAAAAGCACTTGAGAAACCACTGCTCTGACAGAGAGAGGGGACTTGACACATGGGTCCCCTGGGCTGGAGAATGTGATCTAGGATGGCATATGACAGCAGACAGAAAGCACAGAGCCTCTAGAGGTCATCTGGTTGCTGGAGGGAAGCCTGGTCTGTGACTGGTGGTAAGGCCATCAAATCCTGTGCTTGGAGTTCTAAAAACGTCCTAGTCTCTCTGCCATGGAAATATTATTCTAAACTAGAATAATGACTCCACACAGTTTTAGCTGACTCCTATCTTCCTCACTGGTTACTATAGTGCATGGAACAGGATGGGCTACTTTCATGTAAGAATGAAACAGCACTTAATCCACAATGGCAACTGTTTTCTAACTTGTACAGCCATGCAGTCACTGCCACCTGGCTTCCAGTCCTCCCTTTGAGTCTTACAGTCCTATGAACTAAGATCACACTTCATAATATAACAATCTACGAAAACTGGATGTTTGACTCCTTAATGTGGTCTCTTCCCACGTCCTCAGCCTCTCCACCTGCCACTTCCTCCCAGGCACAGGCCTCCAAGTCGACCCATGCACTAGTGGTCCCCATGACAGTCTCACCTCCCTGATTTTTGTATGTTGCCTCTGTGTGTTGTCACCTATTATCTGCTAAGTTCATTCAGCCTGCTAGGAAAAAAAATACCGTAGACTGGGAGTCATATAAACAACATTAATTTTGCTCTCATGGTTCAGGAGTCTGGGAAATGCAAGACCAAAAGTGTCTGGCGAGGACAGACCGCTGTCTTCCAGTTGTATCTATGCATGGTGGGAGGGGTAAGAAAAAAGGAGCTCATCTCACTCATGGGGTCTCTGCCTTGGTGGCCGAATCACCCCTGAGGCCCTCACCTCCTAATGTCCTCGCACAGGGGGTTAGGATTTCAACATATGGATTTGGCTGGGACACATGTTCAGGCTGCAGCATCTGCTGAGCAGCCTTTCAGCTCGCACATCTTAGCCTTCCAAAGGCCTCGGGAATCCCTCAGTGCAGCTCCACATGTCCCTGATGCTCTTGCTATACTGTTTTCTGTTGAGAGCAGAGATGAGGAGGCCACACTCACCTTTGTAGCACGAAGGCCAAGGTAAAGTGACCAGATATAATACATACCCAGTAGATGCTTGTTCAATAACCATCTTATGAATGATGGATTCAGGAACAGAGCTGGGAGTCTCCTGGTGCCTCCTGGCCCACCACATACAGGAACCCATTCTAGGAGATGTTGTAGTCAGCACCCTGACAGGAAAGATGGCACATGCATGAGAGGTCATTGAGAAGATGGGACAAGGGGACTTTTCACAGTGTAGGCAAAGCTGAGGGAATCTTCAAGGGGTGAGGAAAGCACAAGGCAGGAGTGGCAGAGCCTGAGAGACAGTGGCCAGGCCTGCAGGGAGCCACTTGCAAAACTACCTGAGAGGAATACAGTCTTTGAGGAAGGAAGACAACCTGCTCCTGCCAGGAGGGGAAGTCAAGAGGCCATCCATCGACTGCTGTACAACTCCTGCTGTTCCTCTGTCTCCTGCAAGAGCTTCCAGTCAGCCAATCCCAGCCAGAAGCCAGGGACAAAGCCTCTGTTGTCTCTAAAATCCAGACTCCTAGAGCTCTGGTGTGGGGGAACTAGACAGAGAAGGAACTGAAGGAGCAGATAAAACATCGGCGCAAAGGAAGGCAAGGCTCACTTCTCTAGCCAGCAGAGGTGAGTGGCTGGAGAAGGGGGTGTGAGGAACTATGAAAAGGGGTTAATATGAGGACAGTGGAAAAATTTCAGAAATAGCAAGCTGTGGATAGTCAGGATGAACACAGCCAGTCCCCCAACTGGATGCCTCGTGCACGTGACACAAACCCAGGACCGCATGGGGGCCTTTCATGAAAAGTCATAGGTGGAGACAAGGGAAATCCCTCCCAGCTTTTAGGGACCGTTTAAAAAATATCTACCACTACTAGGCTATTTTGATTATTGTAACTTTTTAATAAAGTTTATAATCTGGGAATGTGATACCTCCCTCTTAGTACAAGAACAGGCATATAGGCCAATGGAATGGAATAGAGATTCCAGAAGCAAAACCTTAATTTCTCAACCAACTCATCTTTCACAAGCCTCCACCATGAACCACTTGGGAGAGGAGAATCTATTTAGTAAATTGATCTGGGAAGACTGGCTGACCACATGCAGAAGACTAAAACAAGATCCCTACCTATCACCACACACAAAAATCAACTCTAAATGGATCAAAGACCTAAATGTAAAACCTCAAACTATAAGAACCTTAAAAAATGCAGAAGACACCCTTATGGAAATTGGAACTGGCAACAATTCCTTATTAAAACCCCAAGTACTCATACCACAAGAGATAGCATAGACAAGTGGGACCTCATCAAACTGACAAGCTTCTGCAAAGCCAAAGAAACCAACAAGAGAGCAGGGAGACAGCCCGCAGACTGTGAAATATGTTTGCCAACTGTATATCTGACAAAGGCCTAACACCTAGGATCAACATTGTTAAGATGTCCATCTTACCAAAGACAATATACAGATTTAACACAATACGCATTAAATTATCAGCAACATTCTTCTCAGACCTGGGAATGACAATACAGAAATTCACATAGAAACATAAATGACTACAAACAGCCAAAACAATCCTCAGCAAAAGAAACAAAGTGGGAGGCATAACACTTCCAGGCTTTAAACTTTATTCTAAGGTTACAATAATCAAAGCAGTCTGGTATTGGTACAAGAACAGACACATAGACCAATGGAGCAGGATAGAGATTCCAGAAGCAAAAACTCAATTTCTCAACCAACTCATGTCTGACTCCATTAACAACCAATGGGGAAAGGAGAACTTATTCAATAAATGGTGCTGGGAAAACTAGCTGACCACATTCAGAAGATTAAAACAAAATCTGGGTCTATCACCATACACAAAAATCAACTCTAAATGGGTCAAAGATATCTAAACGTAAAACCTTGAACTATAAAAACCTTAAATAATGCAAGAGGTACCCTTTTGGAAGTTGGAACTAGCAACCAACTCCTGATGGAAACCCCAAATGACCATGCCATAAGAGATATGATAGACAAGTGGGACCTCATAAAACTGAAAAGTTTCTGCAAAGAAGAAGAAACCATCAAGAGAGTGGGGAGACAGACCACAGAACGGGAAAAAAAATTTACCGACTGTATATTTGACAAAGGCCTAACATCTAGGATCTACGAGGAACTCACATGTGCTGAAAAGAAAAAAAGTAAACAGCCCTATTAAAAAGTGGGCAAAAGAAATGGATAGTTGCTTTGCAGAAGAAGACGTACGAGGAGCCAATAGATACATGAAAAAATGTTCAGCCTCATTAGTCATCAAAGAAGTGCAAATTAAAACTACGTTGTCATACCACCTAACTCCAGTCAGGATGGGCATTATCAATAACTCAGAAGACAACAGATGCCAGAGAGGATGCAGGGGAAAGGGAACACTTCTACACTGTTGGTGGGAGTGTAAACTAGTACAACTCCTGTGGAAAATAGTTTGGCAATTCCTAAAAGATCTAGAAATTGACCTTCCATATGACTCTGCCATCTCCCTGCTGGGAATATGCCTGGAGAAACTCAAATCACTCTATGAAAAGATAACCGCATATGCATATTTATTGCAATATTATTCACAATAGCAAAACATGAAACCAACCATGCTGCTCATTGAAAAAGAACGGGATTTTTTTAAAAATGTAGTACATATACATGATGGAATATTATGCAGACATAAAGAAGGACAAAACTATTAACTTCACAACAACTTGGATAGACTTAGAGGCTGTACTACTAAGTGATCCGTCACATAAACAAAGAACTGAGGTTTCACATGTTTTCACTCATAAGTAGACCTTGAACAATTATCATAATACTATAAGAAAGGAATTGACAGTAGTGGGAAACTGCCAGGGGAGAGGGTGGGGTGGGATTGGCAGTAGTGGGAAACTGCCAGGAGGGCCATGCCTCATCAAAAAGGATAGCTGCATAACGAACATTTGTATACCTAACCCTGAATTGTAACCCACATCTTTAAAATTAAAAAATAAAAAAATTACCAATAGATAGGTTTATTAGTAGGTGAGGAAGGAGTTTGTAAGCCTCCTGAGCTGTTTGGGAAGCTACAAAGAGGTTTAAGATATGATTCCCAATGTTAGAAACTTTCCTAATTGCCAAGATAAACAGTGCCTGACGTGACTCAGGATTGCAGCCTAGCCTGGGTGTGTCCCAGCACTGCATGTCTCTGAGGACCTCCTGTGATCGCCAAGTCTTCCCTTTGAAAACCACTTCTAAAATTATTTTCAGTAACAAGATTCTGAAGTCCTTTGACACCACAGGCTTCATGATCATTAAGTGAATATGTATGCAAGTAATAAATTTTATGTTATTCAAACAATTTTAAATACACTGGTCAGTGTGGATTTGTTTAAGTTTTAATCAAATCTCCACACATAGGGCATGACTCAAAATTGTATGTTTAGTCACTATCAGCTCTGTCAAAGAAAGGTTATTTGCACAAGCCACGGCAACCCTGGACACATGTCTTCCATTCAGTCTGCACCACAGCTCTAGGGTTTTTGTTGTCCTATTGTATCACTTCAACCCAGAATTAGTAATCGGCAAGAGGCAGAAATCCAACTCAGACTGGCTGAAGCAGGGCAGGAGCTGGAAGACAGGGTTGCAGCGGGACTGTCACGCATCCAGACAGGGGCCTCAGGGCTCTGCTTTCTCTGAGCTCTCTAGACTTGGGCTTCTTTCTACAGACTCTATCCCATGAGAAGGATGGTCGCCCACAATCTCAGACTCTTATCCTCCCACTTCATCAACTCCAAGGAAAACACAGGGTGCCCTGCTTGTTGTGACAAATTTCCCTGGTTATCCTTAAGTCTCTCAGGCTTGGTCTCATGCACATCATGTGGCAGGAGTAGGGGGGAGAGAAGAGGTGAGTAAGGTTCCAGTCACTCATAGAGTTGCTCTCTCACTCTGTGGCCCTCTTTTCTCTTTTCCATGTATCTATCTATCTGCCATCCCTCTGTCCGTATGTCTATCTATCTTCCACCATCTATCAATCAACTATCTGTCATTTATCTATCAATCATTTATCAATATATCAATCAATTTATCTTTCATCTATTGATCATCTATCCTATCCCATCTATCATTTATCTATCTATCCATCCTTCCTATCATCTCTCTGTTTATCTATCATCTATTTTCATTTATCTATTCATCTATATCTTCTATTTATCATTCCTCTCTCTAGCCTATCGATCATCAATCTATCCTATTCTATTATATATTTATGATCTATTATATATTAATCTTTTTATCTATCAATCTATCTATTCTATTTGTCCATCACATATATATATCAATTATCTATCTATCATCTATCTACCAACCTATCATCTATCCTATTTATCCATCTATCATCTATCAATCTGTCTCTCCTATCTATCATCTCTCTACCATATCTATTTATCTTAACGTGTCTATCTATCATCTAGCTATCATCTATCTATCATTTAACCTAGGTATCTATTTATAATCTATCATCTATTCATCATCTATCAATATCTATCTATCTATCTATATTTATCTATCATCCTATCCTATCTATCAACTATCTATCAGTCATCTATCTATTCTATCTATCATCTGTCTATGTATCTATTATCTACCTATGTATCACCTATCTATCATCTAGACATCTATCACTTACCTGTCTACTCATTTATTGATTGTATCCATCTATCATCTATCTATCATCTATTTATCTATTATCTATCTGTTCTATTATCTATCATCTGTCTATCATCTATCTATCCATCATCTATCTCTCTATGTATCTATCTACCATCTATACTATCTATCCATCCATCACCCATCTGTCATCTACCTAACTACCTATCATCTATCTATCCTATCTATCCATTCCTCATCTATCTGTCATCTATCTATTCATATGTCTGTCGATCTACCATTTATCTATTTATCAGCTAGCTATATATCACCTATTTATCTATTCATCTGTCTATCATCTATCTGTCATCTAGCTATCTATCTACTCACCTATCAATCTAGAAATAGATGAATTGAATGGAATGGCTTCATGGGAGGAAGGGGAAGAAATGAAAAGAGATAACAAGCATATGTGTGTCTTCCTTACCTTTAGACTTCCCATATGCCATAGTACATCACAACTACTTGAGTGTTCAACCTTCAAGTCCTAGGCTTCAATCTTGTTCTTCTGCCAGTAGCTTAAGATCAGTGGGATCTTGGATATAAATATCATGAGGAGCCAATTCCTATCTTGCTAAATGGTAAAATGCCTCCTACCTCGTCTTTCCTTCTGTTCCCTCTCACCTCCCAGCTCTCAGCTAACTTGGGCATGCAAACTTGTTCCTGCCAAGTGATTCAGCTCTGGGAACTGAAACTGTCAATGCTGCCAAAATAAATGTGTTTGCAGTTCCATATCTTTTCTCAAATTTCCATCTAAATCTTGCAGTCTATTCCACATTAGAGTGTTTATTTAATATAAAATAATGTTTCCACCTGGCCTTTAGGTAAGACTGGCAGTAGAAAAAGGTGGGCCATGTTTCCCTTTGCCCCACATCTCCCTGGCATGCTGATCTGAACACTTCTATCCAGCAAGCAAGACTGGGTTTACAACCTCACATGGAAAAAAACTAACCTGGGTGAGACCACGAGGATGTCGCTGCTGGCTAGAAATCATACGTACTGTGTTACAATTCCTTTAATATCCACTGCCATTTTAGTTTCCCTGAATGGTTTGACAATTGCTGAAAATTTCCCAAACGAGGAACTCGTAGTTATAGGTTTTTAAGAAGCAACTGCTGGAAGCAAATTGTGATAATGTCCATGGTGATGCTATTGTCTTTTTCCTTTTTTATCAAGTTGACATTTTTGGAATGAAGAAGGCTCGTGTTTATTATTAAGGCAAGATATTGCTGTTAAAGTGACATGTTATACCTGGCCATCAGCCACTTTGAGAACAAAGGTTGCCCAGGCTGCTAGGACAAGTGCGTGCATGCTCTTCTGTCCTGCCAACCCGCCACCCTCCTTATGCCTCCAGGAGGGATGCCTCTTATCAGTGTCCTCTGCCTCCCCTTTTTCTAAGTGCAGGTTCAGGGAGGGCCTTCCTGTCCAGTCTTCTCCCTGGCCCATCTGGATGTCAGAGGCCAGGTTTCCTTTGGGGCTATAGTAGCCTTTGAGGCTTGGCTCTTTTTCTTCAAAGTTTGGGAACTCAAGAATTGTTTTAGGTTTTGTAAAATCAAAGGATGTTGTAGACCAGAGGCGGTAAATTCTCCAGCAATGCAAACCCTTTGACAATTAGTGGGCTCTAAGTTGCCAATTCTTGGTTTCGCATGTCAGCAATCACATACGAAGGTCTTCCATAGAAAGAGCTCTCAACCTGCTGTGTTTCTGTGCTCCCTTGCACAGTCCTGTCCCCACTATACCTGTGCCTCTTTCCTTCAGGTCAGTGGCTGTTTCCTTGAGACTCTCAGAAACTGTAGGTGGGAAGTCTGCATTCTTCATCTGATCTCCATCAGATCACTTTACCAACTGAAAAGTTTTACTAGACCTTTTCTTCAATGTCTTGTAACATGTCATCACTGGCATCTTCTAACACAACCAGGCTCCAGTTTCTGTATCCCATCTCTCTCTTCCTATTCAATTCTGCTTGTATGCTTGTATACTGGTTAGTTCTTTTCACACATACACACACACACACACACACACACACACACACACACACACACACACACACAAACTTTGCCTAAGGTAGCCAATAACAGCCAATATACACTAATCCTCTTATCCTATTCAGCCATTTCCTCTAAAATTGCAAGTTACAAGAAGCTATTCTACTCTGCCTCCCAAGTTAGCAGCAATGATTTTCCAGCTGCTCTCCCATAGTGTAAGATGGGTTCTTAGCTTCTCATGCATCCTGGCCTCTGATGTTGACCTTCTTGTTACCTGATAATGAAGCCACCTATATCACAGCTTAACTTTAAAGCAGCCTGACTCAAAATGCCAGTTACTTCATAATGAGGACACTGCATGCTTTGTCTAAATAGATACAACCCCAAATCATAGTGAAGACACATGACACATGGTTTGACAAACACAAGTTTATTTCTTATGCACATGACAGTAGGCAACAGGTTGGCAGCCCTGTCCATTTCCATGACGTTCTGTGAGACCTGCCCAGGGTGATGGGGAAGTCCAGGCCTGGAAGAGGGTTACACCACTAATAACTACATTCTTTTGGCCAGAACTCAGTCACTAGGCCCTGTTTGATTACAGGACCACCTAGGAAAGGCAGCCTTTCTGTGTGACCCAGAAGAGGAAATACATTGAATACACAGTGTTGACTCTGCCACGGGCAGCACAAGCTAGCAGTGACATTGTCAGATTCTGATGTCACCCTGTGTTGGCCACAGGGCCTTAAGCAAGCTCCTCCACCCTGTGGGCTTGGTTTCCCTCTCTGTACAATGGGAATGATAAGAGAGTGACTACATCAGAAGGTCATAGGTTCATATAAATAATTAGAACAAGCCTGGCACATAGTAAGTGCTATGTAAGGTTATCTAAGGGTCACAGAGAAAACTGTTGAAAGGTCAGTATATGGCACACCAGGATAATTAGAATATTAGTTTTATGCTAAATCTATTTTACTAGGAAGTCAATAGAAATATATATATTCTGAGCCCACAGAGCTCTAAAGCCAATATATGGTGTATCCTCATGACTCATTGTGGACCATTTTATTTTAGCTCAATCAAATTTTGCTTGATTTATTTTAGATTGTGAGCTAAGCCAATAAGAAGAGGCACTAATGAAAGTTCTTCACATGGTGCCGACCTAGTTCTTACCTAAGGAATAGTTCTAACATTCTAAATGCCATAGAGGAATCAACTGATTAATGACTGCCAAATTTACCAGGAAGCACATCTGTATGAGAAAATATTGTCTTCTATTCATAAATAATTTTATGCATTTACCAAATTTTAATAAGCAATAGCATGTGCTAGACAGTGAGCTAAGCAACAAAACTATGCATAATTCATTCTTTCTGTGGTGACAAGAACATATTGTGTGCCTGTGGAGTCAAATATATTATTATCCATATTTTTATGAATAAAAAATTGGAGTTTGAGGTAACCTTAGATGCTTCACTTTCTCCACCGAGCACAGGAAATAATAGTGCCAAGATTTGCATTGAGGACTGGCCCCTGACAACACCTATACATCTTACTCCTTCACCATGTAGTCAGGGTGCTGAGAGGGACAGCTGGTAGGCTCAAAATGGGTAAATCAAGCTTAAAGGGGGACTACAAACAAACATGGGCAAAGTTCAGGAAATAACAGAGATCATGTAGTGCAGACGCGCGGTGAAAGCTGAGCACCACTGACACCTGTAGGCCTGACAGGAAAAGAGAGCGGTTTCCAGAAGCCAGAGAGAGACCACCTGTCAGAAAATAAGGACTTTGGCCCTGGGTGCAGCCGGCCCAATGTGACCCCACCAGGAGGGAGTTGAAACTTAAATCCTCAAGACTTCTCCCATGATCTCCTGCCCGTGTCTTTTGTGGGCCATCACCAGTGCAAACTCCAGAGCAGGGGAACCTGTTACTGAATAAGCTCTTAAAATTTGACTTCCTGAGCTACAGAAGAGGGTGGAAAAAGAAGAAAGCAGAGTGAGCTTGAGGGGGCATCAGAAGTAAAGATGGAGTGGAATGACTAAGGCGGTAAAGACACCAGCACAGCCACGTTAAGTCATCCCTCATCTCATTACATGGTGGTTTTTTTTTTGAAAATTATATTAGTTGAGATTTTACAAGGGATTTCACTTAACTGTCACAGAAATAACTCCTTTATAATAATTATAATTACCTCTGTTTATGAATTCTCAATTACTGTGCTATAGTGAGAAGTGAAATGGCATGAACAGGTTTGGGAACAGACACACGTGATGTTAGTAAGCACACACGCCAACAGGGACCAGCCGACCCATGCAGCCACAACATGGATGCCTGCTCTGCAAGACTTGGGGCCAGTGCAGTGGTTCATGGGGGCTCATTGAGAGAGGGGTCACATCATTGCCTTCAGCAAATCAGAACTAGAAGAGAGCTTCTCGGGAAGTTTCATGTTGAGCAACTGGCTGGTCTTGCTTGGTGCTTAAATGGAGGAACATTTGCCTGGACAGACTATGCAGAGTCATTTTTCCCTAATTTCTTCTTCCTTCTAGTATCAGCAGCCCTCGGTTTCTTATGGAAGCTGTCACTGGTGGTTGACATCTGAACTGTCCTCAGGTCTGACAATCTCAGAACCAGCATCTCCTCCACCATAGGCTTGGGCCACTTCAGCAGGCCAGCTGTACAGGCAGCAGAAGTGATTAATGGCTCGTGGGTGGTGAACTAGCAGCTCGTTCAGGGTTTCTGACCCAGGTGCTCTGAAACTCATTACTGGGACCTAGTGAAGCTTTTCTAATGGGTTTTTAAATAGACTCTACTTCTGTTAACATGGTTCCACTCTTATGTGATCCTGATTTCCATGTTCCCTGTTTGTATGTTGTTACTTGTCACTGCTAGTCACTATTAATAGACTTAACATTTTTTAAAAGTCAGTCTACATTCAGGGCGCTAATTTATCATGGTCCGTGTAGAAAAAAATTAGTACAAAGTCTCATGTCTAGATGATGGGCATTCAACACAAGAAAGCACATTTTTAAAGCAGAATTTCTGTTCTTCATATTTAAAGCCAGGACTACACCGCAAAGGTGCTCTGGAACATCTCTGCCAGGGACAGTGCTGTTTTGCTCAATAAGTGTCTCCTACGTGACTATGGCAGGGCTGGCATACCTGCTGCTCTGCCAGTCTTTTTCAAGCATGGGATAGGCACTAGACTGGCCAATTAGATACATTCTTTCCCCCAACCACTGTGATTGGTTCAAGAATGAGCATGTGTCTCAGCACAAGGCCAATTGCTTTTTTGAAGGGTTAATGTCTGGAAGAGAGAAGAGAGAATGTATTTCTTCCCCTGAACTACAAACAATAGATGATGGAAGCCAGAGCTGTCACAGACACCTTTCCTTTTTACACAGCGGAAGTCATCTAGAAGAGAATGAGAATGACTAAGAAAGATATGCACATAATTTAGCACATAAGAGAAAAATATTATATTGCTAACCCTTTCTCTGGTGGATAGTATAAAATCTAGAATCTTCCTGCATTCTTGTATGACTCACTTATGCTAGTTTAGACTTCTGCCTTTGGGACTTTAGACGTCTCCTAACTAGGAAAACCGGGAGCCCTGGTAGACATCTCTCCAAAACTGCATTAGTGAGGGAGAAGAATGGGTTAACCGAAGGAGGAGAATGAATGTTAATGACTGGGAAGAAAGTAAAAAAACAGAATAAAACAAAGAAATTAAAAACCATGAGCCACCAAACCTAGACTGAAAACCAGATTGTGATTAAACTTGGTGTTTGCTTAAAGAATTATAATAGATGAGAGACAGGCAGATTTTTTTTTTTTTTTAAGATTTATGAAGTCCTGTGCTTTTAAATTACAGGATTTCAAAAGGACTGATGATGCAACAGTCAAGAAATATTATAAAGGGCTATTCTGGAAAGCTGGATTCATTAACAAAAAATGTCTTCAGACAATAAATGGAATTGTACACTGAAAGGAGACAATCATTGATGCGCACATATTCTTAACTATGGAGTTACTTTGAAAATACGTATATGGTAAGAATTTCTCAGATCTCTGTCACTAAAGATGACAAGGTATGGCAAACAATGTGATATCCTCTACACAGTGGAGGCAAATCTTCCTGTATGCTGATGCTTAGCACACTGCATTTATTTGAAGAAATCTCATTACAAAGAGGAGGCAAGTTAAATGGAGAAGATCCAGAAGGAAATAAATGTGAGTTAGACCCCAGTATAAGTGAGTGACTGCCTCACATACCCAAAGTCATTAAAAAAATAAGTATTTCACAGAAGGGTGTTTAGATTGATGGAACTTTCCATGTTCAGTGACTTCACTGACCAAATTAAAAATGCCAACTATTTTGTAGGAAAATTTTATAAATGGAATTATACTGCACTTGCTTCTTCAAAAAGAATACATCAAATAGAACAAATTTTTGGTTGTTGAGGTGGTCATTATAAATATGGATTATTGTATCATTATTATAAAACAATAAAGCCCTGAAGACTTACAAGTTGTTTGGAGTTTTCCACTTATCCCAGATGTCTATAATTTCAAAAATTTGATGTCTGAATTTTCATGTCCTTTTTTTTTGCTTTTGCTTTTTTTCTTGTTGAGTTGCCACTTAACTCTTCCTATTATTGTTTGAAGGCCTTTGGGATCTCAGTGGCTATTCACATTTTGGTGCCCTTGTTTGCTAAGAAAGAGGATCGTGTGTCAACTGGAGTCAGTGAGTGAAAGCTGAGTGTCACCTTGCAGTCAAGTCTATTGGCTTTCTCAGCAGGCAGTGTGCCAGCTACTGCACATCCTAAGTATTCGAGTTCTTCCTCATTAACATTTACTCATTCTTATGAATCACACTGTGCCCTGGTCCAGATTACATGGGTTAAAAAGTTTCTCCATAAAAGCTTAGTGCCTTTGAGCAAACAAATGACTAATACAATTGACGATATTTAGAGAACTTTCTTTAGATAATCATCATGACTCACTCAAAGCCAGAGGGACCCGTCTTGTTCATCTTGAACCCTCTTGATGAATTTTGCCTTGCACTGCACAGAACAGATGTTCACAAAGGCTTTTTAAAATAATGGCTGTCAAACTTGTAAAAGCTCAACACGGCTGGCTGGCTAGCTAAGCAGATGCACATATGAATGGAAATGGAAGTAAATATGTTAGGAAAAAGTTCTTCATTAGTTATTCAATCAATGATAAACAAAGCCACTTCAACCCTTCCAATGATCTTTATTGAGTCTTTAAAATAAGTGGATAATAAGAAAGTTTCTGTCTTGAAGAGAATTACAGTCCCTTTGAAGAATGCATTATACATTATGATAGCCAAGGCTTGTTTATTTCTGCAAAACTTGGCAGCACAACTATTTAAAATGTCAAATAAAAATGAAATGTGGAAAGTTTTGTAACATTATTTTTCATATTTATTATCTACTTTCATTCAGAATAGTTGATGTCATTTGTAAATGCTAAAGTACAGTTTTACTTCTAATTACTTTATGTTTTAAAAGAGCAAAATCTTAGTAAAAGAGATAAAATATGACTTGTCAAATGTTATAAAGTCAATCTATGGTAAATCTAAAATTAAACATACTTAAGTATTTTACATTCCAAATTAAACATCTACTTGTTAAGTTTGTTTATTCACCAAGTACACTGATAATTCCTGAGTATTATTTAGTGATGACAAATTTGTGCCTAGACTTCTTTAATTAACTGTGTACATTCTGATTTTGTGAATAACTTGGTTCAAAACTTGTTTTTTTACTCTAAGCTATTACGTGTCTGATTATCAAGATAGTCCGATGATCAAAGGTGGTATATTTTAAATAACTGAAGCAAGAAGTACAAGAGTGTCCTAGGTTAGGTAATATGGACGGAAAAAACTATTATCAAAATGAATTACTGAGTAACTCATTTTAGCCTAGAAACTAATAAATTGATGGGAGACAGTTATACTTTTCCTGTAATACCATATATTTCTCCAAACACAACATCAATCATACTTGTAATTTTTTGTTTAATATCTGCTAGACTCTAAGCCCCACAGAAGCATGAAGGTGTTAATTCTGTTTCCCGCTTTATGACCAACACAACACGAAAGTGTCTGACATGATAGTCAAACCAATAAATAGTGGTTGGATACAACAAAACTGAATAGGTGAAGCAATATAGGTGTCCCTTCAATCATCTATTAGAAATATAGTAAGAAACTACTATATGCAAAGGAAATTAAAATAACATCAAAAGAAATTAAAATCTTGATATATTTTATATATGTTATGAACATGTAAATATAGATATTTATATGTGTGCATGTGTCCACTTTGATGCCACATGTATATTGTCATAGAGTTTGGTGCTGAGGCTGTAATAATAATAATAATAATAATAATGGCAAAATAAAATAATATACATAAAACCTTTATTGAGTTCTTAGTATGTGCCAGGAGTTATGAGGTTTCCATGTATCAATTTATTTAATTACCCATCTGTCCTGCTAGGTAAGTAGAGTTTTATCCCAATTTTATAGAAAAGGACAGCCTAATTCTACAGGTGCTATAAAATACCTGGAAAAAGCAAAGTCACCTTTTCAGTTTAAACAGTTTCTAGTATGACTACAGAAAAGGAAGGAAGGAAGAGAGGAAGAGATGATGGAGGGAGGAAGGAAGAAGGGAGGGAAAGAAACTCCTGGCCAGAGTTTTAAAATACACATCAACACAGTCCACTGAGTTACAAATTGAGTTGTTTCACCTGTTACAGGAAGGAACAGCAGTGAAATTAGCGTGGTTGTGCAATATACACATTATAGTATGTTTCATAGATCATAGATTCTTTTTTTTTTTTTTTTTTTGAGTTGGAGTCTCACTCTGTCACTCAGACTGGAGTGCAGTGTCCACTCCTGGCCACTGCAGCCTCTACCTGCTGGGCTCCGGCTATCCTTCCACCTCAGCCTTCCAAGTAGCTGGAACTACAGGCGCATGCTACCACGCCTGGCTCATTTTTGATTTATTGTAGGGATGAGGTTTCGTCAAGTTGCCCAGGCGGGTCTCAAACCCGCAGGCTCAGGCAATCCACTCACCTCAGCCTCCCAAAGGCGCAGGATTACAGGCTGAGCCACCATAGATTCTTTTTAACTTCAGTTGTGCTTTTTGTATTTTATAAGATAGATAGAAATGGCTTCATAAATGGAAAATGGCAAATTGCTTTAAATTATTCTGAGATTTCAAATATGCTAAAGAACTTCACAGAATCAAGCTAAAATTCGGAATAGCAGGTGGAAAATAAAAGCTCCTATCATGGGGAAGGACAAAGCAAAGCAAATCCAGCTATTGTCCTTCATGAAGTGAAAACTCAAAAGGTTCTCTTGATACAAGATGGAAAGTAAGCCTGAAGGTGATAACATACAAAGTAAGTAAGTTTCGTCAATGGCAAGAGCTGTTGGAGACAGCTTAGGGTGCCATCTTGAGAAGAAAGTGACATTTGGATGCTGTCCACTCATCATGTGTGAGCTTGGATGAGTTACTGCTTTCCACTTTCTCACCTACACCATGAAGATATACTAACACATCACCAAAGGGGCTGGGGGGTGTGCCAAGGGCTCCACACAGTACCTGGTTTATTTGAAGAGATCAATAAATTGAATTGATTTTTAATACAAACATACACTTTTATTATACATTATAATTATACAAACATACATTTATATAAAATAATATTTAACACCCAAATGTGAGCTCCGTTTTGCCACCCATCCTTGCTAATATTTGGTGTTGTCACTAATTTTAACTTAATCATTCTAGCGCATGCAAATAATATCTCCTTTTAGATGTAATACCTCCTTTTAAATAATATCTCCTTTTATCTATTATTTCTTTGATGAGTAATAATGTTAATAATGTTTCTTTTCATGTGCTTATTGACCATTGTGTCTTTTGTGAAATGCCTGTTTCAATCTTTGGCCCTTGTTTTAAAATTGCATTTTCTTATTATTACTGATTTGTAGGCACTCTTTATATATTCTGGATACAAGTTCTTTGTCATGTATATATTATGCGAATATTTTCTCTTAGTAACTAGCTTTCTTTAAACTTTCTTAGTGGTATCTTTTGAAGAGTAGAAATTTAAAATGCTAATAAAGCCTGCAGGTTTGAGACCAGCCGGGGCAACTTGGCGAGAGACCTCATCTCCACAATAAATCAAAAAAATTAGCTGGGCATGGTAGCGCATGCCTGTAGTTCCAGCTACTTGTAAGGCTGAGACAGAAGGATCACCTGAGCCCAGCAGGTTGAAGCTGGAGTGGCCGTGAGCGTGCCACTGCACTCCAGCCTGGGCGACAGAGTGAAACTTCAACACACACAAAAATAAAAAAAATAAAATAAAATGCTAATGAAATGTGATTTATCACTTATTTTAACGATTCATGTTTTAAACGTTCTGCCTGAGAAATCTTTGCCTACAACAAGGTAGCAACCACACTCTCTTATGTTTTCTCCTTGAAACTTAAGAGTTTTAGCTTTTACACCTAGAACCATGATCTATCTTAAAATCAGTCATTTTACTTTATATAGATATTCAATTTTTCTAAAACCATTTATTTATTTTATTTTTGTCTTAGTATCTGCCTTAGCACTTTTGTTGAAAATAAAATGTATGTGTGGATCTATTTCTGGATTTTCTATTTAGTTTTCATTCTGGATTTTCTATTTAGTTTTCCTCCTTAAGGAAGTACTACACTGTCTTAGTTACTGTAACTTCATAGTAAGTCTTAAAATTAGCAAGTGTATGTCTTCCAACTTAATTCTTCTTTCTGAATTTTGTTTTAACAACTTTAAGTCCTTTGAATTTCCATACACATTTAAAATTAGACTGTCATTTTTACAAAAAAGAAAAAGAAAGCTTTCTGAAATTTTGACCAGGATTACGTTGAAACTATTTATTGGTCAATTTGGGAAAAATTGACACCTTTAATAATGTTTATTTAGGCTTTTACTCTTTGGTGGTGTTTCATACTTTATAGTATGGCGGTCTTGGACATATTTGTTGAATTTATCTCCAAATATATAGATTTAGTTTTTTAAAATTCTATAGTAAATAATGTTATTTTACAAACTATATTTTATAACTGCTCATTGTTAGTGTATAAAAATAAAAATACTTTTTATATTGACCTTGTATCCTATGGTCCTGCTAAATTTAGTTATTAGCATTAGTTGAGATAAATACAAGGGGGTATCCAAAAAAAACTGGAATTACATTTTGGAGCACGGACTCCATGTAGTACAGCTTCCCCCACTAGGTAAATGTTCTAGGAACCCATCAGTATCAGCGTACCAGCTAGTGTTGGTGTGAGAAGCTGTGCTCAGCATCAGATAAATTTTTTTGGAGATTCTTCCAATGCATTTGCCCATTCCGTGATGGGTGATTTATGAGTACACCTGCCACACTATGCTGCACGTTTAGCAGTTTTTGACCAAAAATAACATGATGCCTGTGCCCCACTCTCACTGTTCACTCAGTCTCACCCAAGTAACTATTTTGCTTTCCCTGATGAAAAAAGTCCTCAAAGGAAAATGGTTTGTCAGTGAGGAAGAGGTGAAACAAAAAATGGCAGAAGCACTAAAGGGCATCAAAATCAACAAGGTCGAAAACAGTTTTGAGCAGTGGAAAAAGCATCTTGATAGGTGTATTGCATCAAATGGAGAGCACTTTGAAGGCAACTGGAGTTTAAACATGTAAGAAAAAATACACAAGTTTTTATAAATAAATTCTAGTTTTTTGGGGTCCCCCTCATATATATATTTTTTTCTAGGTTCAAAATGTCATCTGTGAATACCAAGTTTTGCTTCCTCTTTTCTAATCTGTATACCTTTTTATTTCTGTTCCTTCCCTTAGTCCTCTGTCTAGGGCTTCCAAAACAATCTTGAATAGTAGCAGTGACAACATTTCCTTGATCCTCATTTTTGGAGAAAACAGTCAGTATATAATGATTAAGTTTAATATTGGCTGCCATCAGATTGAGGACATTCCTTTCAATGTTGAGTGTCAAGTTTATGTGTCAAGGTTATGCTAACCTCATAAACAAGTTAGCAAGTGTCCCTTTTGCCTCTATTTTCTGGAAGAATTTTTGTAATATTGATACTATTTTTTCCATGTTTAATAGAATTCACCAAATTTTCCCACCTAATGGGCCTGAACATTCTTTGTAAGAAGGTATTTACTTGCAAATGTAATATCTTTACTATAGATGAACTATTCTTATATTTCACCTAAGTTTTCAAATTTATTGGCAAAATATTTTTCAACATATTCCTGTATTATCATTATTCTCTCTGGAAGATATGCAGCAGTAAGCCCCCCATTCTTTCCTAATATTAGTATTTTCTTTGTCTTTCTATTCCTTGATTATTTTTCCTGGTGGTTTATCAGTTCTTTCTGGAGTACTGACTTTTGACTTGGTTGTTTTTTTTCTATTGTGTGTTCCTTTTTCATTCAATGTTTCCTGCTTTTGTATTATTTATTTCCTTTCTTCTTACTTTGGTTTAATGAGTTCTTTTTTGGGTTGGGGGGGTGAAGCTTAAGTCATTTAGTCCTTTCTTCTTTTTTAGTATTAAACATTTTACAGTTATAAATTTCAACATAACTGCTATGTTAGCCACAGCCTACAAATATTATGTTATGATTTTATTATTACTCCATTCAAAATAGTTTCTGTTTCCCTTTGTTTTCTTCCTTGATTCACATGTTATTTAAAAGTTTCTTTCTCTGCCGTGCTCGGTGGCTCAGCCTGTAATCCTGTGCCTTTGGGAGGCTGAGGTGAGTGACTTACCTGAGCCCGAGAGTTCGAGACCCACCTGAGAAGGTGAGACCTCATCTCTACAATAAATCAAAAAATCAGCCAGGCGTGGTAGCGTACGACTGTAATTCTGGCTACATGGAAGGCTGAGGCGGAAGGATGACCGGAGCCCAGCAGGCGAGGCTGCGGTGGCCGGGAGCGGCCAATGCACTCCAGTCTGGGCGACAGAGTGAGACTCCAACTCAAAAAAAAAAATTTCTTTCTCAATTTCCAAATAAGAGGCAATTTTCTAAATATCTTGTTTTTAATGACTTCTCATGTAATTTTGTTGAGTTTATAAAGCACATTATGTTGTGTCTATGGAGCATATTCTGTGATGTTTCAATTCTTCGAAATCGAATAAGACATTGACCAGTCCAGCACAGGACCCATCTCAGTAAATTCCCGATGTGTGTTGTTGGGTGTGGTGTTTCATAAAAGTCAATAGCTCAGGATGTTGGAGAGTGCACTTCACATCTTCCATATCTTTACTAATTTTTGTCTACTTTTTATATCAATTATGGTAGATGAGTATTAAAATCTCTGTGGTTGTGAATTTGTATATTTCTTTATTTTGTCAAGGTATGCTTCATGAACTTTGGAATTCTGTTACTAAGTTTGTCCACGTTTTAAACTATTTTATCTTATTCATGAATTGACCTTTTCTGCTTTATAACGAAACTTTTGCCTTAAAATCTAATTTGTCTTGTATTTTTACAGACACATTAGCTTTTTAAGCTTAATATTACATGGTGTGCCCTTTTTTATTGTTTTACTTTCAACCTGTCTGATTTTATATTTAAGATGGTCTTTTCTTTTTATCTTGTTTGATAATTCCTGTCTTTTAGTTGAAACATATTTTTTTTTTTTGAGTTGGGCTCTCACTCCAGACTGGAGTGCAGTGGTACAATCACAGTTCACCACAGTTTAGGTGATCTTTCTGCCTCAGCTTCCTTAGTAACTGGGACTACAAGTATGCACACCATGTTTGGCTGATTTTTTATTTTTTTTGTCAAGATGGGGTTCTTACTCTGTTGCCCAGGCTGATCTTGAACTCCTGACTCTAAGCAATCCTCCAGCCTCTGCCTCCCAAACTTCTGGGATTACAGGCAAAAGCTACTGCGCCCAGTCTAAAAATGTAATTCTTGATTAGAATAGGTTTAAATCTGACGACTTCCTGTTAACATTTTTTTAATCCACTTTTTCCTGCCTCCTTTTGTTAGCCTAGTAGTTTTTAGTATCCCATTTCTTCTCTTCTACTGACCTTTTAACTCTACCTTTTTGTGCTATTTGTAATAGTTACTGAAACCAAAACAATATGCTTCCTTATCACAGTTTCCCCTTTAATTAATATTTAATCCCTTCTCCTCTAACGCAAAACACTTATCCAATACAATTTCATTTAATATCCTCCTGTGCTTTGTGTTATTTGTATCATAAGCTTTATACTTGCATGTGCCATAAACCTCATTATATATTGCCATTACAGCTTTAAACAGTCAATCGTCTTTCTTAAAAGTTAAGAAAAAGAGTGTTCTTTATTTATTCAAAGAAATTGGATACAGGCCCCCATCTTGGAAGATGGCTGTCATTTGGGGCAAGACAAATCTCTACAACTTGGCTAATCCTCGAAGGAGTTGACAACTGAGGGCTTTGTGTGGGCAGCTCTTTCCCAAGCTGGGGTAGTGAGTCCCTTATTCCTGAAGGGTATCTACATCAATGTGTTTCAGTGGCTGCCACAAGTGTTAAATAATACCAAGGAAAACTAGGTTCTTTGTCATGAAGTTCAGTGAGACTGCCTTTAGTTGTTCAGCGTTAGAATAGTGGCTGTTGGTTTGATAAATACATTTTTTAAATCACATTTAGGGGCCATTCTTATAGCTTCATTTTACTAATATTTTTAATCAGAACTAATTATAAATATAATCAAACGCTTTTCAAGGTTCTATGAGATGATCATAGATTTTTGCTCTTTGTTTGATTAATAAGATTATCGTAATAAACTTCCTAGTAAATAATTTTAAAATTTCTGAAATTATCCTTAAAAATATACCTGCATTTAAGTTGATGCTTTATTTAGGATTTTTGCATCTATATTAAAAAGTGAAATCAATCCCTTGTTTTCTTTTTTATCCTGTATGTGTCAGGTTTTGGCATTTGACATATTAACTTTGTTTAATGACAAGGATATATTCTGTGGTGAGCAAAGTAATAGTTCCCCAAAGGTAACCATGTCCTAATTTTCAGAACCTGCAAGTATGAATAAGTTAGCTTACATGGCACAGAGGACTTTGTGGATATGATTGAGCTGAGGCTCTTGAGAGGGAGAGATCAGCCTGGATGACTCTGGTAGGCCCAGTGTAATCACCAGAGTCCTTGTAAAAGAGCGGCAGGAAGGTGAAATTCTGAGAAGCAGGCGCCACGCTGTTGGCTCTGATGACAGAGGACAGAGCCTGGAGCCAAGGACTGCCGAACCCTGGAAACTGGAAAAGCAAGGGTGTGGCGTTTCACCGAAAGCCTCACTAGTGTGGCCCTGCCAAGGTCTTGGTTTTAGCCCAGAGAAATCCGTTTTGGGCTTCTGAACTTTAGAGCTGGAAGATAAATAAATCTGTGTGTTTTATGCTACTGAATTTGTTGTAATGTGTTACAGCAAGAATAGGAAATGAATGCATTTTCTTTTATCATTTTCAGAATTGGCTTATTCTAATAGTACACTGGCAGACACAACACATTGAAACCTCTCTAAACTTAGTCCAAATTGCCATGGAAAATTCTATTGATGTTATAATTACCAGTTACAAGATACCTTATGGTAGAAATCTTTTCCAAAAGCAGCTCCTTGAAAAGGGAAGGAAAAGAATGTGTTCTCACTGTATGTTGGGAGGGAGGCATGAACAACCATTAGCAAGTGAGTTTTTTGCTTTAAAATGAGTGCCTGTAGTTGATACAAATGTTTCCAATAGTCTGAGGGTATCAGCTAACTTGAAATTTGTTCATTTTTAAAAATTTAGGCTTGGCGGGCTCTGTGGCTCAGCCTGTAATCCTAGCACTTTGGGAGGCTGAGGTGAGTGGATTGCCTGAGGCCACAGGTTCGAGACTCAACCGGGCAACTTGGCGAGACTTGGTCTCCACAATAACAAACAAGTCTGAGGAGCATGGAAGACTCCCTGGCCATGCCTGTCCTATCAGGTTCTGCACCGAAATCCTGTGAATTGGCTTTCGTGTCTCCGACTTACATGATGGGAGGGGTACCCACTGACATTTCTGCACCACCTCTCCCCAGTGCATACCAAAACCTCACCTGTGCTTGTAGGTGTGATTAGCCTCTTCCCTGAGTCAATCGCATGACTGAAAAAGAATTTGCAGAATGAAAGAAGTAATTTTCTACTCTTTGTTCTCAAATAACAGCGTAAGCAGTAAAGTGCATGGCCCTGATCCAACACTCTTTATATATATATTATGTATTTTTACTTCCTTGTGTCAAGAAACAGGTAATGCTTTACCAAGAATGTAGACTAACTGGTTTGATTAGTTTCATTTATTTTTTTAAAAATTAATGAAAAGGAACAGAAAGCAAATGTTTTCTTCAATTTTAGTTTCATTAAAACCTACATGTCGAGTGCTTCAATAAAACACTAAAAAACATATTAATGAATAGCGATTTCATTAAAGATCAAAAAAGGGAAACAATGGTTTAAAAGAAGACTTTGTTATAGCAGCACAAACTCCACTCTGATTAAGAAAATACTTTGATTACCAAGTGTTGCATTTGGCTCATATGACTTTCTGCAGCAGTTAGTCTTGGAACTAAACATTTCTCTCATCTTTTTTTCCACAAGATAATTTTGTATAGCATGTGTTATAGAAATGTTCCATTTTCACATAAATTTGAGATTCAGGGGCCACAGAGGAGGAAGGGAAGCCCTGAGAGGGTGATTACTGTTTTTCTTCTCTAATTTCCTGACAAATCACCAACCTGAAAAATCAGTATGTATAGAGTGTCTATTCTGTGGATTATTCTGAGATACCAAGCGTATAAAATAATAAGACATAGTTCAGATCAAAACATACTTTAAAAAGAACAAGGATATATTAGATATTTTTAAGTATTTCTTCTCTAAAATCTCAAAATCAACAGATTCAATTTTTAAGTGATTTTTAGGGGAGTTTACAAATCTAAACAATACATACTTGTTAAGACTACACATTCCCCTACCCAAGAGTCATAATCAAACCAGACTCACTTATATGGTGGACAACTCATCCAGGTTCGCCCAAGAATGTGCCAGTCTTAAAGATGAAATTCCATGTCCTGAAAATTCCCTCACCCCTCACAAGCTGGGACAGGTGGTCACTTTACCTGTATATGATCAGATACAGATAAGTTCTAATTCAAAAGTACTGAGTGAGTTCCTCACATATACCCAGCACTCTGCCAGTAACAGTATGTGAACTAGTATGTGAACTCTTTCTCGAAACAAGAGTTTTATCTTTTGACTGGATAACATATATTGTTAAGTAGTATGCTTTAGTTTTATTTATCTCTGCATTTTAAAAGTAACAAGAAAATTCAATGCCATATACTCTTCAAATAATAAAGAAATGCAGACTTTCAAACCACCCAGTTCTCAGGTCAACCCTTCCACAGTGATTTCTGTCTTAGAGCGCCACATTTTAGCTTAATCACGTTAGAAATGTTGGCTGAACAGGAATGATTCATAATTACTGAGAGAACTGTAGCTTTGAATTAGTTCACCTTAGGGTTTTGTATCTATGTTTTTAAGTCACAGTGTGAATTAATATTTGTTTTTAAACTAATTTAGAATAAATGTTTCAGGACATAAGGGAAAAGTATTATACCCTTTGCTTTTACAAAAACACTGCTGTTACAACCTGGATGGAACTAGAGTCTATAATACTGAGTGACCTCTCACAGAAACAAAGATCCAAGTATCACATGTTCTCACTCATATAATGGACCTTGAACATCCAATGTAATACTATAAGAAAATGACTGACAGTACTGGGAAACTATGGGGGGGGAGGAGGATGGGATTAGCAGTAGCAAATATCTGTCTGGGGATGGGAAAACACCTCTTATCAACAGGGTACCTGAATGAAACGTAATTGTACACCTAACACTTAACTGTACCCCACAAAACCATAATAAAAAATATTGATTAATAATCAAAAAAAACAACGCTGCTGTTAAATAATTTGAAACCTGAACAAACACATTAATTCAATCCAAGTGTGGAACATTTTCCTTTTTTGTAACTAAGATAAAAACTGGTGAGCTACGATTGGCTTTCAAAATCGCAATGTTTCATTGACTGAATGAAGAGAAGTCTCCATTTCACCTGGGCCATTCAGAGTTTCATATATTTTTTTCACTTTTATAGTTTTTAAAATCATGCCTTTAAAAAGTTAACCAAATTTGACATTCTTTAATACACCAAATTTGTGATAAAATATCTTGCCAAACTTGAATTTCAAATCTTTGAATAGTTACTAATTGTAGAACCTCAATGAAGAATTACAAAGAAAACAATCCTAGCAACACTGAATTTAATAATGCGATTAAGATTATTACAAATGATCAATAGGTAACATTTATTCATCCTCATTCTGGGATGGAGTATCTATACTTGATTATCTCATAGACATCTCAAACGCAACATGTCCTAAGAAGAACAACTGACATGATTTCATTGTTCTCTAGCCAGTCCCCCTTCCCACTTCGATCTCGCCTCATCTCTAAACCACATGACCACCCATCTGAAAAACTAGCCAGCAGCCTGGATGCTATCATGAACCTCAGTTCTTCTCCCTCATGCTGATGGCCATCAAGTCCCCTCATTGTACCATAAGCACATTTGAAACCTTCATCTTTCTTTCCAGCTCCGCTCATGCTGCCTTAGACCAAACCCCCTTGTTCCGTTCCTGAATCCACAGCCTCTTACCTGCATGCCTTCCACTCTTGGCAGTTATACATCCTCATGGCATTCAAAGCACCAATGCTCCACTCACCACAGGGCTGGGTTTCGATAGACCCATTATAAATTGAAAATGGCCGGGCTCGGTGGCTAAGCCTGTAATCCCGTGCCTTTGGGAAGCTGAGGTGAGTGAATTGCCTGAGCCCGCGGGTTCGAGACCCGCCTGGGCAGCGAGACCTCATCTCTACAATAAATCAAAAAATCAGCCGGGCGTGGTAGCGCATGCCTGTAATTCTGGCTGCTTGGAAGTCTGAGGCGGAAGGATCGACCGGAG